>NC_134911.1:12055645-12358675 GCF_051014615.1 Bombus vancouverensis nearcticus
GCTCAACGAGCTTACTTATGTATACGACGCATTAATGCCGACCAACCACCGTACCGGTTCAACTTGCCGCGGGATGACGAAATAACCGTAAATCTTGATAATCGATTTTTGTATCCGGAGCGCAGTATTTTTGCAGAATTTAATGGAGAATTTTTGGAGATCTGTTCTAGTTACAGATATCGGTAGATTCGATGCGTGTGTTAAGCTTTTTAGAAAGAAACGATGGACGAAACCTTACGATTCATCGTCATTGTAAGTACTACCGGTATCTAGGATGTTTCATGATATTTGTTTAACATCCGAATTCAATTTCATACGCATTGTCGATGGCAAACTTCTTCGTGACAATGTCAAAAGTTTCGTCGAAATGTCCTAGTTTACAGAAGGGATGAAAGTTCCTCGTATACAGAATCCTGCAGCTAGTTTACGATTATGACTTGAGCAAGTCTTTCGAAACTTTTATCAAACATCTGTGACAAACTATAGAAACAATTACTGTTTCAGACATCGTAACGTCTAACAAACAAAGTATACACATGGTGAAAGAGCGAGTCTCTTTGATTCTTCATCTACGTAGGACACAACAGCGTGATTGCAAGTAACTTTCAGCCGCGAGATCGTCGTGACGACAGTAGAGAGGCGGCGAAGCGAGAGGATGAAGGGACCTAGAGAAGCCTAAGAGCCGGCTGCTGCCAGCAACGATACCGTTTCTCGTGGTTGTTTCTCCGATGCATAGCCTCTCTGTGTTTGCAGCCCTCTGCTTCGCCAACTTTGCCATTCCAACGATGCGCCCTTAATCCCTTTTCCGTTGGCGCGTCACCGAAGAAGTTGACGTTTACGCCCCTTTGAAACTTGCCGCCTGGAAACTTAGCCGCTCCGTAACGAGGCGCCGACTCTTCGATATCGTCGTCGACGGAAACATTTTCGAAATTGCACGGAAGACCAGAAAGTCGCGAGAGGCACGCGACGAACTATCCAGATGGACGCGAGGTCGTGGAGAAGGACGGCGAGAAGGAAACGGGCAAAAAACGCGAGATTAACGGGTTCGAATCGTCCAATTAATTTCAGAGAAACGCGCAAATAGCGAGAGCCGCCAATAAGCGGGGAGTTACAAAGGTAAACGAGCTTTGTAGGAACGTGACCGCGCAAGAGGGAAGTTACACGTGTAATGCCTCCCCCCGATGACGTTGATGGTGGCGATGGTGGTGGTTCGTTTGTTCGGCTGTAACATGGACGGACTTTTCTTCGTGAAGCGCAAAGCTCCGATAGCGATGCAACGAAACGCGTCCCTCGCGCCACGGAACAGCAGGCTGCGGGGGAAATTGGTGGAGGACCGCATTATTAAAAGTTTCCATGCTGGGCGTGGACCTGATCGCTCTCTTTCTCTCGCTCTCGTTCGTGTTCTCTCTCCTCTAGCACTCTGCTCGTTGCGTCGTGTGACAGCTCTCGAGTTTTCGACTTTGGAACGGCGTTCTCGCTAGAGCAGCTCCTAATGAAGCGAGGGACCCTTTAATGACCATTTTCCGTGGCAGATGCTGCAATATCGTGACGTAAATCGATCGCGTAACTATATGGGCAAACCGTCGAATACGATGACGACATTTCGTGACGACGACTAGGAAAGGGAAGAAGAAACGGAAAACCAAGGAAACGTAGAACGACGCGCGCAGAAAGAGACGAAATAAGACGGGCAGATGGTCATAGGGCGAAGGGCACGTGCCCTAGACACCGGCTTTACGATTTCATTATTTCTTTTTTCTTCTGAACGACGACGTAGATAATTAGAGATCCTCGTAGCCGATAAGGTGTCCCACACACGCGTACGCCTCCTCTTTTTCTTTTCCTTTTCTCTCCTTTCTCCTCCCCTTTATCTTTTTTCCTTTTCTGACCAACGGTTATTACGATACTCGGTATCGATCTGACCCTTCCACAGGAACAACGTTATATCGACGCAATTCGAACTCCCTTCTTTACCAGGAATTACTTATCTTGCTCTATTTATGCCGAGTTCTTGGTTACTTCCGTTCTCGTGGTCCCGCTGACGTTTAAATTCGACGCCGCTCGAAACGAAAAACGGAATCGTTAAGCGTTTAACGATCGCCCGTGATAAACTGATGTCTTTAAATTTATCTTGTTGGACGTTCGTCTTGGTTGGGGAATGATCGCTCTGCGCCTTTTTTCTTTGCCCGTAGAATCGATGATCTTTTCCGTATTCTATTGTATTTATCTATTTTAGTCTGATTTTAGTCTGGAAAAATCGGTCTCGGTTTTAGATAGTTTGCGAATGTAAAGCAAAAGTAAAACTAAACTTGCAGGTAGCCGGCTACAGTACATTCAAGTATATCAATTCTTTGGAGTTGGTTCCTTGACAGTAATGTCGAAACTAATAAATATATTCTATTCCGTATATCAATATATTCTATATATATTGTTTCTGCTTCCTTCTGTGATCTTTTATAAGTGTAATAAATTAAATATAAGATAATTCCGGTAGTTAGCGAAGATTACCCTATATGTTAATTAACGGAAAATATTTTATACGTAACGATAAGTCGGAAAAGAAGAATCAAACTTTTTCGTCCAAGGCCTCGTTTTCGAGAAAATAAAGTTGAAAATTCGGTGAGTACACGTCCAATCAACAAATTCTTCATGGACTGTGTTCGATATGTCTGCCAACTGACGAAACCTATCTGAAACTCGATTTTTTTCGAAAACGATACGTGATACGGAAAAATTGTATTTTACATTTTCGACTTACATTCGTTTGTAGAATAATTTTCCGTGAATAATCTTCTGGTGTTAATCAAGTACGTGTAGTGACATAGTCACGCTGTTTCCTCGAAACAATCTCGAATGAAAAAACTTTATTTGTTAAATTCTTTGAGCGAAGAATAATTCCTTATCTTTATCGCGTGTCCTGGAACACATTGTATATCGAGTTTTTATATTGAAACTATGAGAAACGTCAATCCGTTCATTTTAATATTCAATATTTATATTATATTGACGTCACCATTGTCGGCATCACATCGGTTCTCACATTTCATTGTATTTCACTGTTTGCGTTCGAATATTTTTTAAATTCGTCAATATTTGCCTTTCGCGTTGCATGTGTACATACATGTTCATGGATTTTGTTCCGTATAAAGTGAACTTGAATTTCAATATCCATAACCGAGGGAGTATAAGTTTCTTCGATGTATGTAGATCGAGTTTACGTCTTACATCACTTTGAGAAAGTCTGTGCTTCATCGCGGTTTAAATACACACCTCAGGTTTCGGAAAAAGACTATCAGGAACGAAAACGATTCGCATGGATGCAATAAAGGAGTTTATCACAGAGCAACGATACGATGATTATTCCCTAGGCGTGCGCCGCTCGAGCACGACTTTCAATCGTGACCTAAGACGATCGATTCGTTTACCCTGCATTATTCTCGAATCATAGTTTTGATGAAAACAAGTTACGTCGCTCCCTCGAATATCGCGAATTAACTTACTTTTCACCTTTCCAAGAGTAGAACAATTCTCACGATAGATTTTCTAACTTCTACGTAAGATTTTGAATCATTTAGCAAGGGTATAGCGATAACGATCGATCAACGAGTTCGCACATACGAGGCAAGAAAGCACGACAGAGTGAACAGCTACGTGACGCGATCCTTAAACTGATCAAAGTGCACACGTAGATCGGTGTAACGTCGCGCAATATGATGCAATCGCTTCGTTATTACAAGCATGGCCGTGCAGTATCTTTCGAAATCTATGATTTTCTAGTAATTTATTCGTTCGATAAATTCCTTAGATTTTGCAGTGCATTCCACAACGAGGAATGCTTTTTGGATGATAGGCGCGGTGTCCCACTGACCGTAATAGCTGATACGGCTATTTTTCAAGCGGTCGAAACCGAATCACGAAATTACCTGGACGTAAATCGAAATCGCAAATACCCGTGGTAATACCCTAATCCCGGTATATTGGCCTCCCTCTCCGTTCTACCTATGCCGTGTGCGTCTGTTTGTCTGTCTGTCTGTCTGTCCGACTCTACGTGTACGTGTGTTCGCGTGTATATGCAGGATTCACGTATTGAAAGCCAGAGCGAACAGCGTCGAACGATGAAAAAGCGGAGAACGACAATCGGAAAATTGTGCCATCTGGTCGAAGGCTGCGTTCACACCGAACAATGTCCGCATTATCTGTTCTCCGCAACGGTGGAAGAGGCATGACGTGGCAAATGCTTGGCACACCAGACAAATCGACTAGTCATTGAATGACTGCGCTTCGAATGGCGAACCCAGTTCCACCGAACAGGAAAAATTCCGGGGAAATGCGATTTTTACTGTCCGCACGAAATCGCTGCCGTTATTCGCTCTCCCGCACGTGTGGTCGCAACTGCTGCGGGTTTTACAAAAACGATATTATCCTAATATCGTGGGTGAACGAAATTCTTGTAATCTTTGTAAAAGACTGTGTCGAAGTTGATGTCGTGCGGGGCTAAGGACTATGTTGAAATTTTAATTTTAAAATATAATTGTTCCTATGTATTTGATCTCTTCAGAGATGAATTTGTTAAGCTCATAAGAGAAGAATTGTTTTGTAACTTGTAGGAAGAATAATATTCATGTATTTAGACATTCGATGCTACGAATGACTATTCGCGAAATGATTTCATTTTTTGCAGTCGTATTTCTTCTCTTTTCTTCCTCTGCTGCAATAGTTTCTTCATTTACGTTCCCTTCTTATCTTCCTCCACCTCTTCTTTCCTTACTTCTTCACTCCCTTTTTGCTTTTTGTCCTTCCTACTCTTACCCATTTCTTTTATTTTATTCCTTTCTTACTTCCTTCTTAACCTTCCATTCTCTCCATCCAACGCTACATCATCTTCCCTCTTCTTTTCCCTTTTTCCCCACCCCTTCTCATAAAGACTTAATCTGTTACGTAACAGCTACTATTCTTTGGCAAGGTTTACACAAAAAATTGTTTAAAGCTATTTATAAAAGGATTTTATATTTACAGTTGCCACTAAAAGTATCTGCACATATCTGTATTATCCTATGAAACACTTTTTTATCAAGTTCTACGTTTCATTTTCATAGCGTCAAGCTTTCATAGTCGTATAAAACTACCGCTAAATGATACAAAATTTAATATACTTGTAGCTAATTAATTACCATATAGATGCTATACTTAAAGCGGGCACTTTTAGGCAAATTCTTTTTTTCGAGAATATAATTCAAGAAACAAAGCAAGTACTACAGAAAGCACTACTATAATTTGCATATTCCATGTATTTATTCATACTACGCACATTCTGCGTACTTTCGCAGTTTTAAATTTCTTTCAATAAATCAACGGTGTGCAAATACTTTTACTTGTAGCCACTGAATCCATATAAACCGGGAATAAGAAAGCAACGCGAAAATTTGTAGAAATAACATAACCGGTTAATCGGCTGGTCTCGACGGGCCATGTCGTCAACGAGTTCGTCGTCGTCTAGACTTGTTGCAGACGTGACCTAAGGTCCGGATTAATTTTAGCAGTATTTTGTTTCGACCGCGTCTCGCGTTGTACGCGACGAGAGAGCCGAAGAACCCATTGGCTCGTCCGGAACACGTCGGTATTCCAGAATATTTCGCACGTGCACCGCGCAAGCCAGGCTCTGCTTCGCGGAAACGCATCATGGCGCCAGAAGCATCGACCGCGAGGCCGTGGTTTCCGCCCGACCGTTTTCCTCGTTCGTTAAAATTCCCACGTGCCACGCCAACGAGGAGAAACAGCAGTCGGGTCAAAAAGAGGTTTTCCAACTTTGTTTAAACTTTCACGGCGTAACTATACGAGCAATATCTGAACTATGCACGAGCATAACAACGGTGGTAGAACGTTCGCGCTTCTCGCGGGCGAGATATCTTTCCACTGATCTTATTATAGAATAAACTTGTGATCGAATCGAGTTAACGACGTGTTAAATTATGATTTCCAGCGGACCGTTGCGTATTCATAAGCCTAATGATTAATATCTACGAAACTAGCCGGTGCAAAAATAACAATACACATAAATTGGTAAGAGAGTTCGAGAATCGCATACCGTAGCTCTACTCTGAAAAAAGTTTTATTCAACGAGCGTCGTAGACTTGTTGGTCACAAAGAATCTTTGTCATAGTATCAGAACAATGACATGTCTAACGAAACGTACGAAATTTGCACCTCTGAACGTATCGTGAACGTATTGCGAGACGATTTAGTGCAAAATTACAATGAAGTATCTCATTTTGCCAAAATTCTCAGTGATACGTTTCTAAATTGTATCGTATGAAATTGTAAAATATTTTGTCACGGAATGCTTCTTTCTCGGATACTGTCTTCCTTCGCAGTTGGACGATACAGAGTCCTCTTTGCATCGGCACAGATTATTGATGCAATAGAATCGTTCATAGATCCTCTAATTGTTTCGAGCAGCTTATTTTGTAACGAACAGAATTACGTTAATTTGCTGAACGATCGACGCATGCCAGATAAACAAAGCGTTTCTCTATCGAAAGATACGATCGTTCCGCAAAGAACGAACTTTCTAATTGCACCTGAAATCCCGTGAGCACGTTGTCGCCGGTAGCTGGTAATCGGAAACCATGCAAGAGCGCGCACGGTTACGAAACACGCTTTTAATTACATGGTCTGGGTGATCTTGGCACCTGTGAAACGGTGAAACGGTTCACCAGGGAAACCTGCGTACGCCTTACGAGACTTTCGACGATGACCAGTACGCTTGCGATACTCGTTCGATGACAATCCTTCTAACGTATTTACATTCTCGTATTAATTGGACAAGGCGGCATACATATTACGCGTGGAAATACACTTTACCAGACTAAATGTCGAATAATCGTACGGATGTACGATAAAACGCGTTGCGCTCGTTCTTTTCACAAGGAACAGATCGCACGGGTCGATTCGGAAAGAGCTGGGAATTATGTTCTGCGCGGTCAGATCAAGATCAAGTTGAATCGGAGCAGGGTAAGAAATACGACGCGCAATACCGATACTACGTTCCTTTCTTCCGTTGCGGCTCGTATCGCGCTCACACGCGCCATGCCGCCTGCATAAATCAGTCGTGTCAATTAAGAAGTTCGAAATCATTGCAAAATCGTGACGCCCTATGAATATATCGTTCGAACGACCGATGACGATGAGCCTTCGAGAGTTGTTAGTTATGCTCGGTGAAGGAAATGGGCGATTAGAGGTTGGGAATTAACCTTTGTTCTACGCTAACGCTCGGAACCGAATCCTTCTTTGGTGCACATGTCGAAGTAACTTTTGTTAATAGGGAGAAGATACATATGTGAACATTTAAATGCTACTACTAATCCTTTATAGTTATGACATTATATGTGTAATCGAAAATGAAAATAGTTCCATGTCACATAGAACGTGTGCATCTAAGAATATTCGATAATTGTCCTACTGACACACGTACTTGTTGTTGGTATATAAATTGAGTGCTCTTTACTTCCTTGTTATTCTATTATAAATCTGTTATATCATTGGCATCGTATTTTTAATTCAGAATCGAAGTGCAGATAAGTGAATTCAACATGCGAAAAGTTCGTTCGATCGAGTACTAAGAAAAATTTCGTTCGTGTAAGCGGAGTTTTATTACAAAAGATGAAAAAATCTGTTACAATTTCCCAATAAATGTAACAAGTAGCTGGTCTAATACATATGTCTAACAGTGTACGTGTTTTGTAGTAAACGAATTAAGAACATCGATCATCTTGTCGCGTTAGAAGATCGGAATTGCAAAGACAGTGACAATTGTTCGTGTGTTCCCGCGATGTTGAATCGACATCAGATTTTTATGTACGGTCTATTTCACTCATAGGTAAACCGACTCGACGTGCGTTCCAAAGTTCGCTCATCCGAAACGTTGGCAGGGAAAGAGAGAAATAGATGAGGCAAGAGAGCCAGCGAGATCGTAGAAGAGCATAGGAGAAGAAAGGAAAGGGAAGAAGCAAAGGAACGAGAAAGGAGAGAGAGAGGCGAATGACGTTGACCTCAAACGAGGCGCCCGGCAGTTGGACGGTGCAGGAAGGGAGGACGCGACGCCGCGCGCCGCGACGCTGACGCACCGTGTATATTTGGCTAGGGTCCGCCACGTCCGATCGTAGTAGTTCTTTCCGCGGTAGATAATCTCGAGTGACTGCTATCCTCGATATCCTCTAGGTCATATTGTTCCGATTTTAAACCTCCATTTCATGGTCTCTATTTTTTCACCTAACTGTCTCGTCAGTCACCGATAACACCTCTAATTTTCTAGTATTTTCAAACGTATCATCTTTGTCCACTATTATTAACTCGTCTGATGTTTATCGTTTCGCCGTTGTGAAACTTCCAATTTTGGCGTCGCTCTAGTTTTCTTTAAATACCAATGGACCGGTTAACTTTGAAATAGTAAAAATTCGAAGGGACACAGATTTTTTATTTACAAATGCTTTTTCTTTCGTCGTCTAGATTCGTATGGAATTAGTCATTCTGGTCGTTCGTCAGCTTGAGTTCGCGTCACGAAGACTATAAACGAGTCATGGTACGGACTTATTAGGTCAAAAGTATGGCTCAGGTGTTTCATAGAATCTAAGAATATCAAAATTGGTTGAAAAATATCTGATCCTGGAACGCTTTTCGCTAGAAAATTTATCGAGATAAGGGTCGTTGCTACTTGTATCCGTAACATTAATTTTAATTAATAATCAGCGATCTTCTCGCTGGTGATAAAGATGATCTGTAACGAATGCAATCGAGTTTTTTCCTTTTACCAAAATAGCCGATTTTATCTTCAGGTAGCGTTTTCAAGCGCGAGCAAACTGAAGTGGATGCAAAACGAGAGGGGCGGGAAAACGTCGGGGCAAGCGTCTCGGAGCCAAAAGTTCGGGGTGACTGTAAAGAGTAGAGAAAAGTCGAGGGGGTTGGTAAGCAACGCGAGGATTCGTTGTACGCAGAAGAAACAGCAACCGTCGACTACCGGCGCTTCGAGAATTTATGGACGAGCCCTTCTTTCTCTTTCTCTTACTCTCTCTCTCCTCTCTCTCTTTCTCTCTCTCGTCGGGTACCGCGTATCCGGCCGGTGCGGTGCTCAGAAAAAGCGAAACCTGCACGAGAGGACTTCGGCGTTACATTGTGTAGCGGCAGTCGCCGATCCTCCGAAAGAGATTTCCTTTTTCTCCGTATGGAAATGAGCAGGCATTTCTTTCATCACGGCCTTATTCAATGTCTGCTTGCGCGTACATCATATTTTCCTCTTACCCTTTGCCGATGTTCTACATACTCCAATGTTTCAACAATTTCGCCATCTCCATCCCTTAAACATCGTTCCTCCATCCCGTTCCATCGTTCCTTTCATTTCGCGGAGACGTCGAGAGGTTCTTCAAAGGACGGATAGTTACATTTTCTTGCCATGTTTCGCGTAACGCGCGGAAATTCGTTTTGTCTCGCGTTTTGATGATATTTCACGCCGGCACGGAGTCAGGGAAATTCGAAAATGTTCGTAAATAATTTCGAGTGAGCGACACAAATGTAAGGCAGAACATTTGAAAGAGATTTCAACTTGCTGTACGATTCAGACGGTACGCTAAAAATATTAAGAGACAGCGCGCTTGTTCGATGTGTATGCAAACGAATTTTCATTCGTTTTCGCTCTTTCATGCAAACGACACCGACGAGCAAGCTCTGTGTTTTATAACGAGTTCACTTCGTTCTTATCATACGGTCACACTCTTCAATTTTTCCGTATATGTGCAGGCTATTGGTTTATAAGCGCAGATTTATCCAGATATATCAACATCGAGATAGATTCACAAGCAAATTAACGACTGGAATATATTTGTTGTGACAGTTAGAGGTGGGAAAAAGAGAGGAAACTCACCGTGTGAAGCTTGCGTCCGACGTTACGTACTGTTGCAATTTGAGAAGAAGTTCGTCCCTTCCACCTTCGTCGCCACTTCCTCCAACATTGCAAATACCGGTCCCAGTAGGACTTAGAGTATAATTAACGTCATCGCAGTCTTCGTCGATCCCCATTGCTGTACAAACCGAAATGTAATAATATTTAATCAAAGAGGAAGGAAAAAGGTAAAACTTATTTCGACTTGCTATACGTTATTGTAACTTAGAAAAATAAAAGAAAATATTCCTGCCTGTTTCGTTACGTATCTTAACATATTAAAGACGATTTATCATTTTTCCAGCGAATTTACGTTATTGAATTTGAATTTTTATCTTTTGTCTAGATTTTAGAATTTTAAGAATTTCCAAGCAATTCAATTATATATTTATATAAATATAAATTATATATTTTTTTTAAATCAATCTATACCTTTTCACGTGTTTCTGATTTATATATACATGAGTAGAGGACAAGTGAAATCATGTTGTTGTTTTGCCTCGGAGTATCAAGATCGTTAAGAGACATGTAATGTAAGAATAAATAGACTCTGAGCAAAACAATGTCGCCGTTACGCGCAACCGTCGAACAAAGACGAATTTGAATTTTCCGACTCCCTCCCGACCAGAATAAATGAACCGACGCAACCGAAAAGAGTAGTATCTACGAGTATCTTTCTGTTTTTGACAAATATCTAGCGAGCATTTATTGAGTATTAATTAGCAATTTTACTTTGCGATTTACACTGTGTACGAGCGACTCAGCGAATATAGCCTGTATATCTACTTATTATTTTTAAATATATTCGACGGTTGCGACAACAAGCAATAACATCTAATAAATCTCACGGTCAAACGTACTATATACCAGTCCTCTACACTTACGTAACGTATTTCTTATAATAATGCGTTTTTTGTTTTGCATAGTTCTTACAATTATGCTTCGTCGGAACAGTATAACTTACTCTGTTTACCTACGTGTTTCAATGACGTTACATTTGCACAACTTTCGTCCCTTATTGATAAACAGATTAAAAAATAAAAGAAAAGAAAACGAAAATATGTCAACAGTTGTACAGTTACGTAAATTGCTAAACGATATTAAGATAAGTGGCTCGAAGGAATATGACGACAAATAATGTTATTCGAACCGGTTCGCTCGAATTCAGCCGGTTCGTTGCACCGATCGTGAACATTCGTTTCCCTGTATTTCTGCTGAGACAATTTCCCTGTATCCACGGCTATCGCGCACACGATAGAAGGTTGCCCGTGTGTAACTAGCGTGTCCGTAACGACTCGTGACAAAGAACGAGATAGAGATTCAAAGGAGAAGGCAGCAGGGATAACCGGACGCTTTAAACGGAGCAGTTCCTGCTTCCAAGTCTGCTTTCCACCGTCCCCTTGTGTTCACCTTCCTCTGCCTCCCTACATTTCTTCCATTTCCCTCTGCGTGTCTCGTATTTTCTACTAACGCGAATTTCCTCCGATTTCTCTCTTTTTTCCCACTGGCCGGGGGGAGGGCGGAGGGGGGATGGGGAGGTCGGTTCAGCCATGTTATTTCGTCATCGCGCGGAAAACTCCGCTGAATTTTAGAGGCTAGGAAGAGCATACAAAGGAAGAAAGAAGGAGGGAAAAGAAAAGAAGAAGAAAAAGACACGGTGTCGTTTCTTACAAACGAACGAATGAGACCCCGAGTATGCACGTTTCCGTACGCGATGAGGTGAGAGGATTTTTTTCCGCGTCTTTCTCACCAGCGGGCTTCTTAAGGTCATAAAGAATTATTTTAATTCTCCGCCAGGTCTAATTCCATTCCGTTTCGACGAAGCAAAATTAATTTTGTCCCGGTTTTTACGCTTCTCGGGACAGCATGAGAATTACCTCCGTCTCAGCAGCAAAACGATAATTTATAGGAGATTCGCGGATCTCGTGGTCTCCCTCGAGATATTTTTCTCAGCATTCTTAGCAGGCATTGGAGGGGAACGGAGTAGAGGATAGGAAATGAGAGAGAAAAGGAAGAGGAGACAGTGGAAGGAAGAGATTGTACTCGATGGTTCGGCCACTCCTGCGGCGCACGAGCCACGTTGGATGCAAGAAGATGGAAGCAAAAGGAGCGAAAGAGGAAGATAATAGGTACATAAAGAAGGCAGATAGATGGGAATGGAAGGAGAGAAGCGTGGAACGAGAGCAACATATCGATCTCACGAGACTTCCGTCTGTCCGATTCTAGGCTCTCTTTTATCGTAACGCTCGATCGGATCGACCGTTCCGCCGACGAGCCCTTCTATCTGAAACAAGCGCCCACCCTCTTTTCTCCTGCTCTCTCTCTCTTCTCGAGACCACCCTTTCTCGTCGTCCGGCCTAGTACAGCCCCCTCTATCGGCCTTCTGGCATCACCGTGTGGGAGGTAGGGGCTGGGCTCCAGAAACTCATTTGAATCACGTGCAACGACGAGTCAAGTGCAGCCGTACTACGCGTTTACGCCGACGTATATACGCGCGCTACTATGTAGTTACTAACGATCTCCTTTTTCTCCCTTTCTCTCCCTCCCCCCCTCTCTCTCTGCCAAGTTTCGCATTCGCTCGTCCTTAGCCTCGCGATTCCGGCTATTTATTGATCTCAACATCCGTAACCGTGTCGTCGTGCCGCGTGTTCCATGTTCGTCTCAACCTTCGAGTCCTTTTTTCTCTCGTCCCTTATTTTCCCCACTTTCCCTTACTTTTTCACCCGTCTTACAGCAATATCGGACAGAGTATCGGATCCCTTGCTTCCGAAACCTATTATTCACGCGTTCTCGTTTCTTTTCATTCTTCTTCTGTCGTTCGCATTTGATACCGTTTCCACCGTGTTTCGTCGGTTGTCTGCCCTTCGAAATTTCTCTTTATTCGACCGTTCGTTCGTAATGGATATCAGGATTGGGCGGCAAACGACGACGAGCGCGATTACGAGGGGTGCCGACGCTACGGGGATGAAGATGGTGGAGCAAAGGACGAGAGATGGAGACAGATAGTGGGAGGGGGTGAGAAATAGAAGGAATGGGAGGAGAAAGAGAAAGAGAGAGTGTGGAGAGAGCAGAGGGGCGTGGCAAGATGAATGATCGCAAGACGCGGGAGTATTGATCCCGGGGACTGTGCTCTGACTGTTTCTCTCTTTCTCTCCACATCCCTCTCTCACTTCGGCATATATACGCGCGTCCTCCCCTTTCCCGTTCTCTTCTCCACCGTGTTCCTCCGTGATCGTTCTATCTCTCTTTACTTCTCTTTCGCTCGCTGTCGGAGTTTCGCACCCCTATACCGGGTGGCGCACCGGTTAGGTTCAGGGTCATGCGTGCACCCCTTTCGCCTGTGTGTCGGCTCCTTCCTTCCTTCCTTCCTTCCTTTTGCAAAGGGAGAGAGCCTGCTCCGGCCTGGATCGAAGTCGAAGAACCCAGAGAGGAGAGATCGTTTGCTCTCTCCCTCTCTTCCTTTCTCTCACCCCGATACAAGGCAAACGGTCGCCGACCAGTTCTACCACTGTGAGAGAGATCAACGACATTTTCGGCGCCCAACGTACCCCTGGTGTGCGTGTCGCGTTGCCACGCCGCCGTGGCCCCTGCCAGAAAGGATAAATCCTGATCTCTTGGACGTCGGTATAATGAACCTTCTCCTTGTAAGCTCCGCGCACCCTTTACCCTTCACCCTCCCGAAAACCATCCGACGAGGAAGATACGATGACAACGACGACAACGACGTCGACGACCACAACGGGACCCACATTCGACGTTGGAACGATCTCGATACAACTAGAGCGGCATACACCGTGCGTTCGAATCGGCGACGAGCACACGGTCGCGCTGGAAACCTGTATCCGTTTATCGCGCGTAGCAGCGCACACCGAGGTCGGAGTGCCTCGTTACTGGTGCCGCTAATCTAGTATTTGCAGAACATTACGCGCGCGTCTGAGAACGTTCGATTGTGGCGACGCGGTTCGTGGAAATGCGCCAACCTTTAAAACGTATTCCATATACGCCGCGTTCGTTACATTAATTTCACCTTGGCTACGTGTCTGAATTAACGACGAGCCGGAGCATCCGATGGCCGTCACGATCGGCGGGACAATTTGCACCCTGTGCAGGACGTGCGTCTCATGATTTCGCGCAGTGGAATAAATGGAAGGATTTTCTCTTATCGACCGACAGATCGTCGCGGAACGACGATGAATCGTCGATTGTTCGTCACGGATCCTTTGAATTCCCTGAGTTCGGGGTCACACGATCGTGAAACGAACGTCGTTTCGAGCTATCTTTCGTTTGCGGCAAGCCGACTCGTCCGTTGGAATAGAAAATATCGTGAAATCGTGGAATCGGCGTACACGGTCGATTAACCGGGCGCCAGCCGACAATATTAATAACCGAAGCACGGTTGGTGCACTGGAAGCGAGTCTCGACCGACGTGACAGTCCCGCGAAAAGTAATTACCGGCTCTCTTGTTCTGCGAGCTTAATATGACGGAACGACCGTCTGAAATAACATTCTGCATGCTGGTCGACGCTAGTTTTTCTTTTTTAAAAGCTTCCAGGATTAAAATGTTCTTTTCACGGTCGTTACCGTCCGACCAACCGAGACCCTTGTAATACTTTGTACGAACTTCTAATTACTCCAACCGTGACACGCTGTCGTACGATCGCCTACCTGAGAAAAATAATTCTTTCCTGCTATTTTCATTTAATATTTATATCGGTTCTGTGAACCTGGTTAATCGTCGAGCATCGGAAATTAACGCGCTACCAACCTGTACACGCAAGGTACACGCAGCGAAGGACGGCACCCCGGGAACACCGAGCAACGTTTTACGTAATTAGTAGCAATTTCTGTGCGCAACGCCTCGAGCAGGAGTGTAATCAGGAAGGCAGTGTGGCGAGTGTGTTCACCTTCCGTTATAAGCAGCGCATGAAATGCGATGGGAGAACCACCACAATATATCGTAATAACAGGTGGTACGACAACTGACGTAATGATAGGTTTAACGACTAGAGCACACCGATCGGAAAGCGAAAGTTTTCTTTTGAAATTTTCCCTGATGTTTCACACTCGATGTGCATGCTTCCAACGCCGGTATGTCTAACATTTACAGACCATTGACGAATCGCCGTGACGCGCGAGACGAAGAAAGAGAGGGAAGACTACTATACCATTTACCAGATCGATTCCCGCACAGGAAACGTAAATCTCTACGCTGGGGATATCTAGAGAAACGACTCGGTAATGCAGGTGAGCGCACTGAGCGAACCACCAACTTGTACCGCTTATGATTTATAATTCATGCACCGTGTAAGGTGAGCTTCGACGCGATCCAACGACCCTCGGTTAAAGACGTTAATGAGAAGCGTGTGCCACTGCCGCTCGTGAAGAAGGGAAACTTCCCTAAGTAGGTTACCGATATAAGAGTTATCCACACTTGTCCGATTCTATTCGATGGTGGACGCGTTTCCATTCAACATATTGCTTATCGGAAAATAGTAAGATCATAGGAAGAGGAAGGATCGGGCGGGAGAAATTGGTATTGTTATTTCTTGAAATTATAAAATTGACAACCGCGAAACGCTGGTGACGCTTCGTTGAAAAGCAGGTAAGAGAGAATCTCGTTAAATTCCAATTAATTAAGGCGAATCGAATTGAATGTTTCTACGGTTGATATCTGAGTAGGTCTGCGCACGATATCGGTAGTGGATGACGTCAAGCGCGTCAGTTTCCCACGATTCCCCGATGGATGTTCCCGATCGGATAATCGAATTTCTCGGTGACGTCTACGCACGACCGGAATAGCCGTCGAAAGATAGAGACAGCATCTATTCGCGAGGCACACCTTTCGATGAATATTTATACGATTATTTTCAAAGATTGACTGTGGATAGATTTAAAATAAGTCGGTCACAGATGCGATAACGATACACGCAGCCTCTCGTATCGATACATGCAATTATATAACGCTCATTTTCCGACGCTCGTTAAAATAACGTGACCGTTAATGGTCACGTGGAACGCGGTGAAACAATGAGCAGGATTAACGCTCGGTGTCCTAGAACAGCGAAAAGATTTATTGGAACGAACGTACGTGTCCGTGACAATCGTACGATCGTTACGCGGTATTCTATACATAGTTCGCGAAATTTCTTAATTACGTTAACGAACGACAACGGTATTCAAGGCAAAAGCGGAAGAAAGCGATTAAGCATGCGTTTGGCGTATATTTGGACCGCCTAACGATAATATATACGCGCTACCAGAGTAACCGTCAGGTTTCCGTTTACGTCGCGGTATAATTACTGCTTTGTAAATATAACGATGAGTCTGTAACATTGGAATCAGAGCCTCCGCAGCCGGAGAAATAGGATAAACAACGAAAAGGTCAAAAGGGTGCGTAAGTCTGCCTATTACGCTTGGTATTTACGACGCTAACAAAGAAAAAAAAAGAAGAAAAAAAGGAAAAGAAACAAAAAGAAAGCAAAGAAAACGAGAAACAAATAAGCAAAGTCGAGGAGAGAAAAAATGGATAAAAAGTTTGAATTTAGTGGTAACGAATTCTCTCGTTTTCTCGCGCTTAACGAGGTCCCAATTAGCTTCAATTTTTTGGCAAAGTAGCTTTCCCCGTAATCGAGCCTTGTGACCACGAAAGATTTCACAGCGGCTCCTCCACTTTCTTTTTCTCTCTTCTTGAAACTCTGTTTTATCGTCGAGTTCCCCGTGTGAAAATCAGCAATAGGAGCAAACAGACGTTACGTTTTTCGTTTCGCCCTTTCGAGACACGCAATTAGAAGAAAGGGGCGGAGAAAATTCGTACGCGGTTTCCCCCCGATACGTTCTCTCCCTGCTATCGAAGATATTTCTCTTCCTTACGAACCAATCCCCGTCATGCAATCGTAAAACGTTGGGAAACGAACAACGAAAGAAAGAAGGAAAACCGTAAGTCTTCGAGATAGATCAATAACAAACCATTACGAGCTATCTTTCTCTCCCTCTTGCGACTGCTTTCTCGTCGAGGCTTCAAAGCGACCAAGTGCAGAGAGAAGTTGCTCGGTCGCTTCAACCCTTGAATCAATCCTCTTGCTAATTATCGTTGTCTCGCGCGGAAGAAAAAAGAAAGAAAAACGAAAGGAAAGTGGCACGACAAAGCGGACAGATCGATAAATCAAGGGGGGAGAGAGAGAGAGAGCATCTTCTTGGCGGACTATCCGGCTCGGGACGGGAAACAAAAGGAATCGACAGGTTTTTCCCTTTCGCCACACCTAAAACATCGTCCACCACGAAATAACCCATTTCGTTCGGCCGGCGACTGATTGTTTAACCCCTTTTCCGGTACGTTTTACATCGATTTTCCTCGGTTTCGCCCTCCCGACCTTTTTTCCTTGTTCGCTTCTCTTCTCTCGCTCCCGGAGGCGTTTCATTAGCCGCGACGAGAACATTTGTTTTTGTCGATGTTTCGCGGTAGCTTGTCGCTTTTTATTTTTCTTCCTCCACTTCCTTTCTGTCTTTCTCGCTCCTCTCGCTATCCACCACACCATGCACATTCTCTCTCACCGATTTTCGCTCCTCTTTTCACGCGTACCTATCCCCACCGAGAGGAAAAAAAACGGTAACGAGTCGTATTTCGACCACTTACTCGATTAATCGACCGGCTGTTATGAAAGCGCAGGTAAACTTTGTTTTTACTTTAATCTCCTCTATAATTTCTGTTACTCGTGCAGAAATATCGCGGTTATTGCGCAACCGTGGGTCGATCACCAATTTCTTATAGCAATTGGATTTTTACACGTATGTACATATATGGAATATGTGGCAAATAGTGACGCGAGTTACAGTAGCAAGAACGATTCATCGATTCGTGTGTACAGTGATGCACGTTTGACACGTACTTTTCGATTCTCTACGGTGTTATATAATCTCGCTATAGGCGATTCGGCATAGCACATCGTGCGGCGTTTTACGTTTCTTATTTCAAAGTGGAAAACTACGAGTTTAATTTCTTTACTCGAGTAATATTCGCTCACCTTTCCGATCCTGTGAAACAACCTGACGATTTCTTCATGTATCCACGTGTCATTGCAGGCATCCTCACTATAAACATCGTTGCGTCAGTTTTTCGAGAGAAAAGACCGCGCACTCGCGTCAATCACACGTCTGTCCCTCGTAAAGTAACACAATCCGATTATCACAAGGTACGAAACTACAGGCAAGAGAGATGCTGCTGGCGTAGTCACGACAGCCTGCGATTTCTCTATGCGAAATCTCTTTTATTATCCTGGTTTCGCAGCATTTTCACCGTCGTTCCTTCGTTCGTTTTTCTAGTCTCTGCGTCTCGTCGAAAAGAGCTACGATCGCATTATGGACGATAGAAAATGGTTACTGGCCGTCGAGATGGATCCTTACGCCGGCATTTTATGACATCCTTCGGGCGAAACGGCCATGCGTGGCCGGCGAGATCCTCGCCACCTTTTCCGCGTTTAAGGCTGTGTTACAATGCCATTTTTCGCTCGCTCCAAAAATAAAACCAACCATACTTTTCCGCCTCTTTCCCACGCGTCTCATTTTTTCCTTACCGTTACGCATCGGAATTTCCATGATGCGTCACGTACTCGGAGACTTTTTCACACTCTACTATATCAAAGCACACTCTACTATCTTAAAGCGTGCGTTATTGTATACAAATTCTTTCGTTTGTACGTTCGTCGTATTCGACGAATCTCTTCCTCGTACAAACCGTGTGCCAAAAATTACTTTCAAAATCAACCGAAATTATCCGAATTCCATCGTTCACATCGTGCGGGGTTCCTCGATGTCCGACTAGCATGCCACTTTTTCACTTATCCGTTCCTCGTCTGTGTACCAGTGTCAGCCTCTCGATCGTCCAACTCCGTCATAGCGAAGAACTCGCGAACAACGTGATTCATCGACGATCCGACGAGATAACCGCACGAAGGAAGCAGCATCCTTGTTCTCGCGTTCTCCAACGCCCCCCACGGAATAAAAAAAGGGGCGCCGCAGCGGGAACGCCTTGGCGAATCGCTCGATCGTTTCGACGTGAACGTCGACACTGTTTCACGGTCGGCGCGACTCTCACCGTGTCGATCGCGATCGTGGAAAAAAGCCAAGGTGGATCGGGAATGAAAAGTTTTACAGCAAGAACGCGGCTCGTCGACTGATAAATCCGCATTTAGTGTAGCGGCCTCACGTACACGCCGGGCTCTTGCCGGCTCCACCAAAGGCATGATTGGTCTGCGTGTCGGTGCCCCCGCCGCCCCCTCCTCCGCCCCCCAGGGGCGGACAACCGAGGCAGAGCGCCGTCGCCGTCCTCCGACAACGACGGGGGCGCCACCGCGCGGCACCGACGCCGACGCCCGCCACCGATCGATAGTCACCGACCGTCGACGACGATGACGACGACGACGACGACAACGACGACGACGACGACGAAGACGACGAAGACGACGATGAGGAGGACTACGATGAGGACGACGACGACGATGACGACGAGAACGACGACGATGAGAACGACGACGACGAGGATGACGACGCCGCCGACCACCACCACTACGCCACGGAACCGCTATACTACTATTGCACTCCGGTTAGTCGGCCCCGCTACTTGTTTGCAGTAATATGCGTGTACTTTCGGCACCGCTCCTGACTTTTCGATCGAATCTTGATCAAATCTCACTACATGTTAGTCGTTCGTTAGTTACGATTATACAGCGTGGGCGTTAACATATCGGCTATCTCGTTATTCAGTTTTCTAGGACGATCGAGGTAAAATATATATAAATTTCATAAACCGAGGAATATTCAAGAACGTGAACGATTTAGGTAACATTGTCAAAAAACAGTGTGTAAATACGTTATAATATTTTGCAGAAGTTAAATGTTTTGGTGTAATGTATTTCGGGCTATTGCGGCACCCAAAGCAAAATATATAAAATTCGCATGGCAGTCAACGTTTTGGCTCCGCTGCTTGTTTTGAAGTCTTCACCACCGCGTATACTTTGTTTCGGTCCTATTCCGAATTTTTCAAACTAATTCTTGCTTGAGTCTCATTGCACTTCTCAGTTATACCCTATAGCCTAACTTATAGCCTATTAGTAGTCTAATCTCACACTGTATACGTGTTCTGACGAGTGTTCTGATGACTGGAACATCCGCAGATCGAAATATATACGACGATAAGAAGTTACATATTTGAACGTTTTGACGAATGAAATATTCGTGGACATTGAGCGTTCCTAGTTCCTAGTAATTAGGATAGCTGTTATTTCGTGATACGAGGAGCATGATATTCTATGATCATGATAAGTTTATATGGTATGTGTCTTCTCTTCGATGGAAAAATAATCATCGGATTATCTCATAGAGGGTTGTTTGCCTAATGATACATAGCTAAATATTGAAATACTTAAAACTGAACTCGGAGTGTATTTTATTTGCTTACTTCCTTAAGAAAATAACACTTTGTACTATAATTTCTCGTTACGCAGCAAAGTAACGAGGAAAGAGTCTCCAAGAGACGTTCATATTTATTCGAACTATCAATACCCTATCGATCCGGCTTTCAAACATTACATCTGTTATAGGAAACGAAGACTTGGTGGTGACGGCACGTATTCTATAAATATAAACAAGTCGCACAGCTTTCCATCTATATTTGCACCTTTACGACCACGCCTTCGATACTCATCGTTATCAATTTGCCGTGTTTTGCTCACGATTTCACGAAAGTGTCCGTAAAACGTCTCTAGACGTTGCAGGGCTTGTCCATTCGCGAAACGAGCGAGCGAGCGGCGCCTTAAAATACGGTCGCAGGACCGTCATTAGGAACACCTTTTAAGTGCGCCTCGGGCGAGCACTGTTGCCGCGATAAGGGTGGAGGCGCTTCCTTCTCGTACTCCCGTCAGCGTACGCATCGTGCGTAATGTGAACCGGATGAAGGGGTGGGAGGCCAGGAAGAGAGTGAACGAGAGTGAAAAAAAGAAACGAGAAAAGAAAAAAAGAAAAAAAAGGGAAAAGAACACGGAGGAGGTAGAGCGTGCGAGAGACTAGGAGGGAAAAAAGGGAGCTTCGGTGAGAAGGAGGCGAGTATAAACGTAAAAGGGGAGCGACCGAGAAAGACTTTTAAAAAGAGAGGCAGAGAGGTAGACAGAGAAAGAAGAAACAGATGTAGAGCAGCGAGGTCGTAACGAAGGGAAAGAGACGAATTACGTGAAAGAACGGATAAGGGAATAGGGTTCGGAAAGAGAGAGAGAAAGAGGAAAAACGGAGGGAGAGACTACTGATAGATAAGAAAAGTCATCACGGTCAGTGCGCGCGCCGCGCCACACCGTCATTCATTGATTGCATCGTGGCGTGCGGTCTGCCGTGGAGAACGTACGTTTCACGTCGCTAATGTGCACCGGATGAAAGGAGAAAGGGAGAAGAAACGGACGAATATAGAAGCGAGGGGAAGCAGAGAAAACTACCGGGAGTAGGAAGGCACACTTTGCCGGCAACGTATATTCGGCTTTCTCTTTCTCTTTTTCCATGTGCCCGGCAGGTTCTTCTCTCTTTATCTCGCTCATTTTCTCCGCCGTTCGCTAGCGGTGAAACCAGACTCGGTTAAACGGTTCGCGCGAAGAATTCATCGTGGCACGAAAACCGACAGCGGCTACTCCACAGAAATTGCGCCCTTTTGCAACCAAATTCGAGATTAGCCAAAGAAGGATACGATACTCGTTCACTGATAAATTTTTCCATCGTACGTTTCTACCTTTCCTGTTTTGTATATTAAAATTTTTAATTACTTTGCCTCGCTATCGGAATATCGAAATGTTATCGAGAAATTTGTACAACTGTACAGCGTATGCAATAAATATCAATTTCAATTTCCATTTGAATTTTAATTACGCCTAGATACACAACCGACATTTTTCGTGTAAAAAAAAAACAGAGGACGAAAAAATGAATGTACGAGCGGGGAAGTAAAAGGGAAAGAACTCGAGATAAGTCATCACGGTCACCAGCTCAGCCACGTCACGGCACGCAGTCAGTCATTCATTGATTGTATCATAGAATAGTGAGCGTACGCTGCGCAGTGCCGTAATACGACGTACACGTAAACTCGCGTGGCGTTGCGAGCGGAACAGAGAAAAGAGGAAGGAAGAAAAAAAAAAAGAAAAAACGAGAGGACGGAATACCTCGCGAGTACTCTGCCGAGCAAATATTGCGAATGATTTCTCGGAGCACTCGATCCCACGTACCAATGATTAATCAGCGAGGAGCAGTAATATTTTGTTTGAAACTGCAACGAGATAGTTATCATTACGCGCCCGTTCCCACTGGGTCGCTGTGTCTTTAATTATTTTCTCCGTTCCATATATCGAATACGGGAGATGATGCGGTAACAGATATTACAAAAAAAAAAAAAAATCTATGAAGGAAAGAAATTCTACGTCCTTACGAATAGAAGAAAATAAAGTAAGGAATAGAATAATCCGAAGGACGAGCGTTTCGTATCGTACGATTAAAACCCAACGAACAATTTTTCTCGTTGAAAAGTAAGTCCCTAATCTAATCTCGTGCGTCTCAACAGTGTATCTAACCACTCTTGAAATATAAAAATCTGAACTACGTTCTTCCTCTACGCACAGGGATAAAGATAAATTCGTGTAGAGCCACTGTGGGAAAACGCATGCATATTAGTCGAAACAATTAGTAGATTACTGCCATGATCCAATTTCATTGCACCGATCAAGCGAACACGAGCAAAGGGAGTTACATATATATTCTTATAAAAATTGATTTTTATCATGAAAAAAGAAAGAAATGTAGGAATACGATTAACGAGTATAAAAAATCCATGTTTTGATACGATAGAAATATAATTGTTTTAAACGGTATATCACAAAAGTTGAGAGAGACTGGAGTTTTGTTTAGAACATTTAACAGTACGCGCTAACAATAAGAGATAACGATTGGATCGAGGCGGTTGGTTCAACCCGTTTACCAATCAGATGTAGACAGGAGAAACGAGAGAGGAGACGATAGAGGAGGAGAGAAGTAGGTCTAATTAAGAGACGTAAGTTTATTAAACTCCGGGCTTAAAATAGCGGGCGACACACTGCCCAGGAATGTAAGGACAGTCCGGTTTTATTGTCGGTCGAGCTCCAAGATTAATTCGCGTGGACTTTTCTAGTCCGCTCGTCAGAAAACGTTTCGTGAACCGAGAATCGACTTCGGTTCGACCGATACCGACACCGTGGAAACACGATCGTCCTCGTGAAATAAAATTCATACAGGTAACGATGATTTGGAAGGCCTGCGGGGTTGCGCTCGAGGCCCACAGCCCCGAATCGAAATTAGAACGGTGGATCGATCGATCGCGCGAAATTTTCTGGCCGACAGAGAGCGACAGAGAAGCCGGTATTGCTGGAACGCGAGAAAGGGATGATAAAAGAAAAAACGAAAGAAGAGGGAGAGAGGCGTGTAAGGTCGATCGATTAGCAGTCGTGTCTGAATTTAGGTTAACCGAAGGACCACGAGAAACGATGTCGGTAAGGAGAGCAAGCGAGAAACGGTAACGATGATAAAAACGGCTTTCGGCTGGGACATTGGATGGATGGATATTCGCGCGAAGCTCTTCTATTATTCAGAAAGGCGCGCTAGTTCCGCGAGTAGATGATATTTCGGTGAACCGGGTCAGATATCGTGGAAAGGTCACAGAGAAATTTTAATAAATTATTGCCTCGTATAACGAAGACGTTGCACGTAATTACTCTTTCTTAATGAATGTTCAATCTCGCGTCATTCACGACCTTATCCTTCCGCTGGATGATTTACCGGAGATTCCATTCGTCTTAGAAATTCCCACTCGAGCGTAGAAAATCTCGTAGTTATCGAACGCGTTCCGATTTTCCAGAAAACGTTAAAGACGCGGGAGACAAGCGGAGATAGAGAAAGAGAGGTATCAACGCAGAAACACGGACCACGAGGGTCAGGATTAAATATAACCGTGGCTCGAGCTATTTATAAAGATTAACTTGTTGGCGAGATAACGAAGGAGGAGATGGAGACAACGGCGTTAAATTGTCGCAACAATTGCGCGGGAACCGGCACATTCCAGGGACGAAATTTCTCGTGCCGCTTCGAGCTTTGACCTCGATCCCATCGTCCGGGCTCTCTTTCGTCACTTGCCACCCGCCGCTTAAATCGTCAGGGGGGAAAAGCTTTAAAAATACGTGAAATGACGTTCGACTCGTACGGCGCCGATCGATTTTCTCTCTCTCTGCCTGTGCGGCACACGAGAGCCCGACGCGCCCGACAGTGACGTAATTACTTCCCGGTGACGAAATACGCTCGCCACCGGTGTATTTTATTCGCGACTCTTTGACCGATCGTGTTTTCCACGTTCGTCATCGTTCCAAAATACCGGAACGTTCTCTCGCACGATCTACCAACACCAGCATAGAGACCCGTACCATTAAAACTTTAACGCGACGATAATTCCGTTGTCGTAGCGTGTATGTGCTGCCGCGCACGTCACCAGAGTAACGCGAGACACGAATTTTCCTCGACTACGTCGTTGGTCGCCGTTAGGTACGCCAGCGTCTGGAATTTTATTTACACTTTACGCACCCACGTGTGGAATGCATATATGTGCGACACACAAACGACACGTGCCTAAAAAAGAGGCGAAGAATGCCAGGCTCGTCCATTGAGAAGCTAGTTTCCACATTTACACGCGCTGCCTAATCGGCCGACCGGCTCCGAAGGGAGAAAAAGGAAACGAAGACAAAAGCCGGCTCGTGTGCGTCGTCGCGTCCCTATTTTCGTATTCAAGAAGGAACGAGAGGAGAACAGTGAGGGAACCGAGGGTGACAAGGAGGAAGGTGTTACGACATCCTTCTTCGTTATCTATTCCCTTCTTCCCTGCCTGCCCATGTAAAGGTACCTGATAACGCACCAGCTGTACACGCTCCTATACTTTAAGGTTGTGACCGTACTTTTACGTTACATTCACGTTACATTCACGTTGCATTTACGTTACCATTCTCCACCATTTAGATTTGATTAATGGGACACCTCGTCTAGTCGTTCTTTGAATAAACCCGGTGTTATCAATACGCGTTATCGTCGCGATTCCAGCTACCACCCGAGCTCTCCGGTTTGTCCCTTAACCGGCTAACCTGGCTAGCCGATTTTGTTTCTTCAGCACGCTCGTTCGATAGCGAAATCGGATGTACGAGTCGCCTACGTGAGCATAAGGTTCACCGACAATCCTCGAAAGTCACGTATACGGTAATAATTACGCGATCACGTATCGGTAACTAGATATACCATCGAAGAAGACGAAACTGTAAAATGCAACCAAGGTGTGGCTGCAAGTAAGTAGTATACTAAGGGTGCAACAAGACGGACTACAGAGAAGGCAAAGGAAAGAATAAAATTCAATGATGGAGAATTGGAAATTATCGTGCGAAGTTTAAACGATTTTAAAGAAACGAATTGGCTAGTTTACAGGTAGAAACGGAGAAGTAACGGCGAAAGAGAGCGAGGAAATTAGAAACAATACGGAAAGGAAATTCTGATGCTACGAAAGTAAGTACTTTCGTAGATACGCGTGGCTCGACGATTTCAGCGAGATAAAGGTTGGACGTGTACCTTTGATCCCTTTGAAGGACGACTGAATGGACGAAAGGTGGGGTGACGCTTTAGTCTCGCAGTGGTTGTCCCAGTGCCCTTGTATGCGGTAGAAAAATTAGCTAGATTGTTTTTTCCTCTTTCGCCCTCTGTTTTTTTTTTCTTTCCTCTTCTGTTCCCCCGTGCAATGGCCGAAAGCGAGCGAAGGGCTGTTGGTTTCCATCGAACGTTGGGCCAAGGCCGGGGTTGCCGGAGGACGAGGAGAGACGGAAGAGGACGTAGCGACCAGAGGAGGGTTGCGTTTACATCGAGCTTTTCCGTTTCCGAGGTATCCATCGATCCCTCAGCGAACGAGTTTTGTAACCCAATCAAAACTTTCCCTAGCGTCGTAATAAAGTCCCTCTCGAAGGGTTATCTCGATATTGCCCGATCAGGTAAGACGTTTCGCGTTCCTACTATCTTCCTGGCTATCCCACGGAACCGCCCTCTGAAAACTTTTTTCTCGAACCGTGGATTACCGAAAAAAAACCTTAAACAGTCTCTTAAGTGGCTCGACAGCGTGCGACATTCTCGCCATCAAAATACGAGAAAACATGGCGATACAAGGTAGGAGAAGGAGGCGATCCAGCGATCAGGGCTATCGCGACGCGAGGAAAAACACGCTCGTTTGCCATCTATGTACCGCGAGTCAGCCACCGGTGAGAAGACTCACTCCGCTTTTAAGGCAGAATCTTCCGGTCGTTACCGATAGCTCGGAACAATGCCATCACAACGACGTTGGGAAGCTTCTTCTCTGAGAACGAGACGGATGAAAAAGAACCTAGCACCATCGCGGTCGTTATCGATGATGTCGCGTCCTTCCCGGAGGTCGGTCCACGTGATGGAACGCGGAAGCGTCCGCACAAAGACCAGAAAGGCTGACGACGTTTCTCGTTGTCATCACTTCGCGAGAGTCCTCTTTTCTACCGCCCGTTGCGTGCCTACAATTTACACGGTTTCTTGCGGACGAACGTAACGCAACAACGGTTTCCCGTGACGTGCCGCAAAAACCGCGACGGAACGAAGGGCCGCGACCGATCGCTTCCGGGGGAAATCGAATTCGAGCGCGCGCGTGCCCAACCTCGTGTAATCCATTCCGATCGATAAATCCAAGCTAGGGGTGACTTTTTCTGCGCGTGTTCTCCTCTTTTTTCCCTGTACACGGTCTCGCGATCGATTCGTGGAAGCGTGGGCTCGTTTATCAAATTCGTCGGCGGATCTCGTCGCGGCAAAGCGTTTTTAATTAACCACCAGCGTGAAATCGCGGGGGTAAGCGGCGAGAGGCGAGAGGAGAGGGCGGAAGAGTAACGCGAGAGAGTAACCAGGAAACGGAAAAGAGGAGAGGAAAGAAGGGAAAAATTCGACTCGTTACCGGGTGCAATAACACCCGGCAGAAAAGAAGCCGATGGAGCAAAGGAAATCGATACGAAAAAAGAGAGAGAAAGGCCGAAGATGAAAGTAAAGAAAGAAAGAGGGGGAAAGGGAAGACAGAGAGACGCAGGCTCGCGCTCGTTTCTCCTTACTCGTTAGTCACGGCCCCGTCTTTATGAATGGGTTCGCTCGTGGCTTACGAGGAATCGTACTATCTCTACTACCACTACTTTCTCTCTCTCTTTCTCTCTCTCGCTGTCTTTTCCCTTTCTCTAAACGGGGTGTCAGCCAACGTCCTTCTCCGGGGGTTACTGCAAACCCTTACATACAGAGCCAGCGACAATAGAAGGCGGCCACGAATCGATCGTATAGCTCGCAACCGCCACCGCGTCCGGCGTCGTCGTCGTCGTCGTCGTCGTCGTCGTCACTGCTGCCGTCTATTTGCACTAACGCATTTGGTCTTTTACCATCACCTTAATCGTTACGAAAAGAAAACGTCATTACGACTAAGAAAAATCATGCTCGTCGAACGAAGCTAACCTTGAACGATAGTCTACTCGCAGTAATTAAACTCGATCAAACTGACGATTAAACGTCTGCTTGTCCGAAGATATATTACCCTCAGAATCGATCGCGACGTAACAAAGATTCTATGATATTTTCAGAAATATCGTGAAAGTGTAAAGGCATGAATTAGGACGAGAGAAAGAAAATACGTTGAGGAATCGTCGCGGCACGAAGATTCCTATAGCCTCTTGTACGATCCTACGGCCATTTTTTCACGGAATCGTCGAGCCGGAATATCGCAGTCCGGGCGTGTTTCCCTCTCGACAGGGCGCGGCTGATTCTCGATCGTGCTTCCTCCGCGACGGCAGGATGTAAAGGAAACGAAGACGCCTCGGTGAGAGGGGCTGAGGGGCTGTCGAGGGGAAGAGATGGCGTGGGTGGAGGCAGTGGCCTGTGGAGGAAGGCAGAAGGGGGTGCTTTTATCATTCGTATCGCGGGCCTATTTTGGAGCCCGAAGCCTTTTGCCTCTTAGGAGGTCTACTCTCGGTTCTCTAGAACGTGATAGAGGCGAGAAAGAGACAGGAAGGCTTAGTGTAGCCACGTATGGGGATGTAAAAGACAGAGAGAAAGAAATTGAGGGAGGTGGCGGGGAACGGGCAACGGAGAAGAAGGAGCCTCCACTGCTTGCCGGCGGAGACGAGGGAGGTCTGGATGGTATTCGAGGAATGTCATGTAATAATCGGGCCGCCATTCGAGCGTCCGTTCTGACGACAGGGGGCGCCACCGCTCGGCTCGGTTTCACTCGTCTTGCTCGTCGCATCCGCCGGAACAGGGGGTGAATTTGCACAGCCTTAGAATAGGCGGATCACGAACATTTTCAGATTAGATCGTCCTGTCAAAAAATTCTTCGATAATAGTAAATTACACCTAGGTACTTGGATGTACTCGACGCTTCCTAATTTATGATATTAGTAATTTCGATCAATGTATTATACGGGGTGTTTCGATATTCGTTGGACAGAATTCATCGATAATAATTAGAATCACGTAGTTTGGACGTGCTCGATATTTCCTAGTTAACCAAACTACCAATACGCTTTGAGGGATGTTTCAACGTTTTATGTTAGACATTATAATAATAGAGAAGGGAAGCTACACGTGTAGTTTTAAGTAAGCGGTTTACGCGTAGTGGTAAGGGGCCTTAAAAACGTGTATATTACCGTATTTATCCTAAACGTGTATTTATCCTAATCAAGCAACCTTATCGTTCGGTAAAGTGTCTGAAGGTATCCTTAAACAACGTGCAAGTCAAATACGATCCGTTTCAACGAATTATCTGCCAACAATCCATAACTGCAGATAAACGGAGGGTAAACGTCGACGATTAAACGAGGCAACCGATATGGTGCAAGAGTAAATACGGTTACGATCGCTAACGAGATACAGTATCTTCTCGGATAAAAAGGACAAAAATTTATGCCCCTCCGTGACCTTTGACTACCCCTCTCGACCGAGAAAAAGGGAAGCCTATCCTGTGCACGGTCGAGACACACGGGCAGGTCGCCGCCACCGGAGGAGACACATATCGTTGGTTGCATCCGGTCTCGAGATTCGATTCACGCGAGTCGAGAATGTGCTCTCGTAGCCTCGAATGTGAATTTAATAAAGAGAATAAATCATTTTAATGTAACGCGGCGGCACGACGCTACGGAACGAAGGGGTGACGAGGCTAAGGGGGTAGAGAAATTCAACGTTAGAGCGGGGAAAAGATAGAGCGAAAGAGAGAAAGAGACAGAATCAGGGAGAAAAAAACCGGTATTTTTGCGTCGAGCACGGAGGGGTGCATTTCGTTGCGATTATAAAAGCTGGGCAACCCCCGGTGTGTCTAGACGACGTGGCCTCCTATCAAAAACAGACCACCGAACTGAAAAGGCTGAAAGGGCAAGGAACTCTTCACAATGCCAAGAAATTAAAGTTTCTCTGTATATCCACCTATATTCGTCCTATGGCTCTCCCCTTCCTTCTTTTTTTTTATCCGTTTCCTATCCTCTTCGTCCGATGTCTACGTCGTACCGGTACAGGGAGAAAAGAAAAAAGAAAGGAAAAAGAAAAGAGAGAAAGAGATCACTTTGCCGATAAACGCAAACACAGAATGGGGAGCAACGTACGCGCCAGTTAAATAGACTGCTCTCTTTCTTCGCGGCAAATGTTTCGCAAGGATTCGCTGAACTCTTGTACCTGTTGGAGTTCGATCGATCTCGTTGCGTCTATGGTTATGATCGGTCATCCTGTATATACCTTCTACGAGAAGCTTTAGACAAGCTGTAAATCGTTTGGAAACGTTGCATTCATTTCTACGAGTTTAATCCTCGATTAGTATCGGATGGTAAGTTACCTATACGAGTTTAGGTTAAGTCGATTAATTTCAGTCTACTTTATTTAATTCCTGTTTTATGTTTTACGTGATAGAGGTCAATAGTATCTACATATAAGTACCGTATGTAACGTACCATAATGCAGAATAGAAGAAAATGAAAATCGAATACTCCGAAATTAATTAACCTAACTCGATTCAGACATAAATTATTTATGCAGTCACTTATGATCTAAAGATACCGGTTAAAAGTGAAAAAAAAATTTCAATGAGATCGCAAAGTACACTTTCCATCAATTCGACCGTTACACGTTACTTATGTACTAAAATTCAAAGGTGTTTCGTAGTTAGTAAATAATCTCGAAGCAACTCGTAAACGCGATGATGTATCATAGCAGGAATGAAAAGAGGGATTCATTGATACCCGAGAAACGTCCGACTCGCTAGCTGTCACAGCCAGTCACCGAATCATTTGCATAATCGCGACTGATTACTATCGCTCGTCGTGGTTCCCGTACGTAGTCATCGCCATATGTCAGACTTTGAAAAATTCGGCGAACGTGTTTCGTTCGATCGTGTCGGAACGATGCACGTCGAACGCCGGGAACCATTGTTATCGACGCTCGGAAATAAGTCAAGGCACCGACGAAAGACAAGATAGACCTGACATGCTATGCTTTTTCATGTCCTACGATTTGGGGGGTTAGGTGACTCCCTTACCCTTTTCGTGCAACATGCGACATTATCGATTCAATATAGAATAAAAGAAGAACGCTAGTAGTGGTAACAATTAAAACTAAATTTTCCTATGAAATTACGGATACGTATATAATTCTATGATATAGATCATTGGATGTAAATATGATTTCGACGAATTCCATTATAATTAATAGTCTATTCGAACACCTTTTTTTTATTGAACCGCAGATAAATAATAAAATGAAAATGATGAAAATAAATGAATCGAATAATAACAACTTGAAATGATCGTTACATTTTACTGCGTTTCGTGCTACTGTTAAATATGTTTAGTTAAGAAAAAAACCATCCATAGAAAGGAGAAAATATTGATATGATCAATATATAAGATAAAGTTCTAAACGTTACTCTGAGTTACAATCTCTGTGAGATCAGAGCGTATGTTCAATATTAATACATTTAAACCAGAAGATACTATATAGAAACAAGGTAGAAATTTGTCTGATACAGGTAACCTACCACAGCCAGCTGTTATCAATTGCGGGACAGATCTTCCTTTAAGAATGTAACAAATGAAAATCTTTTCCTAACTATTGATTTTATCGTCTTCGACGTTTGAGTTGAACATAATTACTATGTTCGCCGTAGTAAATTGTAGAGGGCGTAAGAAATACTGATTTTTTTCGAGGTCGGTATTTCAGAGCATGAGATGCGGAATCCCATAAGATGTCATGTCTATTCTTTTCTTCGTCGATGGTCAAAGTTAATCCGACGTCATTCAGGGAAAACAGTTTTCGAGGAAACGTGAATCGGACAAAATTGACTAAAACGAGGTGGGCGACACGCGAAAGTCATACAAAAATTCTACGTGCGCTAAGTTGATGATCGAACGAACGCTCAAGTCGGAAGTATGAATCAGGAAGCGGTGTGTCACGTGCTAATGTTGCACGTCACCAAATAGGATACACGAGTCATGAATCGCAAAGGATTACTCACGTAAAAAAACTTGTGCGAGGTTAAATCGATAAACACTTACTATAACGATTTCTCAGGATCCTAGATGAATCGTTAAATGATCCCCGAATATGAATCATTATATGAATGAAATAAGACGAATTATTTAATTAGGTTCGTGACTAACACCGCGAGATCGAGGAGAAAAAACCGAACAAATTTCATGAATCGTTCAAATTGATAGAATAGTTCATTGATAGGAATTCGTGTGACAGTCTCATGATCGATGCGATCTCGAATCGGGTCGTTGCCTCGAGGATCGAAGGGCACAGCCTTAAATATTTTTCTATCTAGTCGCGCTTGGAAATATAAGCGAGCCAAGCTGATAAACGACCTCTGGAATGTTTGATAAAGTCGATTAGAACCAACTACGAGTTAGTCAGCAGCAACAGTTGGTGAGAATGGTTGTATGCATGGGAACGAGGAGGAAAAAGAAAGAAAGGTGGATGCCCTATATGTATACGTAGAGCGCCGACATTATCGGCCCAGAGGGTCCAGCAGACTCCGATAAGGATTTACGCATCGTACGCTTCGTAACGTATCTAAAATCCACGCACGACGTGTATCGTCGATAAATCGATTATTGATCGAGCCTGCAAAACGCTATAAATTTCGATTATATATTTCGATCATGTGCTTACAATTAGAAGTTTGAAAATCCCACACGAAAAGTTCTATTGAAAGTTAATAATGTGGTTCGGTTTTGTATGCGACAGATGGCACTAGTAAATACATGGAAGTCGAAAGATCAGTAACCCCGATAGGCGAATAACCGCGCATTAACTCTGTTTACTTGAACCCTCCAGGATACTTTTATTCCATTCAATTTAATCGGTTTTCAAAAAAACCGTTAGATGAATACGAAAGAAATTACACGTATCGATATCATAGGCATAAAACTACAAAACTGTGACGTTATAAAAAATTTTAATTTATTTTTAACCCATATCGATGTACCTAAATAAACATATTTTTTTATTACAGACATTAACGATGTAAAGAATCGCATCATTTCGGGCATTCTTATATCTATTCATAAAGTACAATCAAAATAAACCCTGTTAGGAATTGGTAGGACAATGTGTGTACTCATTAACTGTCGTAGCATGTCGTCAGTTGAGAGTAACGATCGCAATATATAAAAATTGGAGAAACGGTGAAAAATGTATGATGTTTCGAGCGGATCGTGAAAGGAGCGAAAATGAATAGGAACAATACATGAGGACGCAAAGCGACCGCGTGCCCTTTTTCTGTTTTCTTCTTTTTTCAGCCTGCGGTCGAGGTAAACACAGCGCGGCACGTTTCGTGGCGCCCCCTAACCGATAAAACGCCATCGAGGCACTCTCATGACTTGGTCGCGCATGTGAGAATCACGGCGTGACATACGGGTTACAGTCGTAACTGAAACGTGACACCCGTTCAAAGGTGTCTGAATCGTGTTGTTATGCGTGGTAATGAAGTTTTCAAGCCCGGTCAACCCGAAAATTATGCAAGATAAAATGTACTTAGACGGGCATGGATTTACGACCACGCCACCGCCATGCACGCCAGACACTGGCATGCTTCGATGGTGGGGCCACCGTGCCGAATACTCGACCCTTTCCGCGAACATTTACGATCATCAAAAATGTATTTCCGTGTCAGTACTCACCTTCGTCAGAATCGTCCAGGTTCTCTTTCTGGATGTAGGATATATCTGAAACCCACAAACACCACGGGTTAGCTGAAAATCCCTCGTATTTTTGGGCAGCTTCGTTCGATCCACAGGCACTCACTCACCCGCCATCTTGTAACAAACTGCAACGCGTCCCCGTGGCCACGCGCTTAACTATTCCAAATCGAGAGATCGTTTCTTGACATTCTTCGTGGACATATCGATATTGCCAATTTTAATTCTGATTTCAACGGTTCTTTCAATTTGAAAAATTGCTATAACATCTTATTTAAAAGCAGTTACTTCGAAGTGTTGAATGAAGAATCAAATCGATGGCAAATCTTCGGCGTTCGGCGATATTGCCAAGTAATTAACTTGATATTTATTACAATCTACAAATTTTAAGTAGGATATTCATATATGTAAAGACATGTGTATATACAGCGTGATATGTAAACTTTTATTTCCAAAATTTTTAATTTCTTTTATGATATTAACCGAAAATTGCACAATTATATTGATTATTATATGAATAATTATTGCAAAGCAATGATTGCAGTTAATAAATAAAAAATATATAAAAGAGACATGTCACTTATATATATTTAATATACAAATGACAGTGAATTATCTTAAACAATAGGGAAGATGATAAATAAAAATCGGCAGAACTTATAGAAAACTTTTGCAAAGTTATACATATGATAACATTTTATATCTTCACAAGAATATAATATAAGCTTATGCAATATATATAATATGTTCTTTCCATATATGCTACAAGATAATATTTTACATTTTTTTAAAATCAATCTTACATTACAGCGCAAATTCAGTTACTTGCTTGTCAGTTTTGACAAGTAATAGATGATGCAGACTTTCATAATATAACACAAGAGAACTTTATGTTCATAGACAAAATAGTGTCTACATATTTGTGAACCAGTCACAAACATTAAATTGGAAATGTACAACATTGGTAGCAATTCAGATGTAAATTGCAAATTTCATCTCTTTTTCTAATGTGTATAGAGTAAAAAAAATATTTAAATTTTTATCTCGCTATTTTACTGTAAACATCTAATTAGACGTAAGATGTTCTTAGGTAAAACCTAGGGAAAGTAATTTGCACAGCCGGTAGATATAAAATGATATTCTTCTGTAACTTGAATTTGTAATATGATAATTTGTATGTTATATCTACATATATGAATGTAACATTCAGAATGACATATCTTAGAGGAGCGATATATTTAAATACAATTTTTCTTTCTGTGATTGATTTGTAGTCCTTCTCTTGATTTAAAATACTGTATTGTAAGAAAAGAAATGTATAAAACATTATAACTATATTTAATATATGATACACATGACATGCAGTTGTGGTTACCTCGCGGCAGTTCCTGAGAATCATACAATATGAGAAAGATAGTGGAAGAGTATTAAAAAATGCCGGTACGCTCATGTGATGTCATGTGTTATCGGTGACTACTTCTTCAATTGTAGCTCTGCACATTGGACACTCTATCAGTTGATTCGAACACGTTTGGCAGAATCCTCTGAAATAGTATTCGTTTTTACGTTTCATGTTAATATCATGAAAAAAGGATTAAGATACGTGAAAAAATTATATAGGACACCTGTGATTGCAAGGTAGCAATCTTACTGAAGCTCTTTGGTCAAAACACAATGTACATGAATCCTCTCTAACACTAAGTTTCCTCAATTGATCTAGATATATGTGTCTAGGAAGCACAACCTTATCTTCAGGCTTCAAAGTAGCGTGGTCGTTAAATTTCTGATATTCGCGATCAGTAGGAGGATATTTAAAGGGCACATTCCCAAAATTAAAAAGACATTGTTGGAACGACATAAAACTGGCTGCTGCAAAAAATCCTGACCTAAAATATTTAGAATGATCATTAATAAGAATGTTTTATTCAGATGAGAGAGAGAGAGAATACATACCGTACTGTTTTGAAAACTTGAACAGACGGTCTTAGTCGCACACCATTTATAGAAAATATTATTTCTAATTTGTTCAAGTCCAATAAACAACCTAAAATGTCACCAGCTTTCCAACAAGGTCTATCAGGATATCTTTCACAGTCTGCGTTATACCAAATTAATCGGCGACAACCATCGTAAGACACAGAATATTCGTCATCACCTATACCATAGCCTTCCTACAATAATAAAATAAAATAAAATAAAATAAAATATGCAAAAATAATCTATACATCGTAATCGTCCATGTTACGATAAGGATGTAAAAACTTGCGTGATTTAAAAACGTGCTATCTTTTGTAGCCCATCCAATTTGCATTACACCTGTAGTTATAACAAGTGTTTCATAGTACCAGATTCCTGAGTCTACTTGAAATGTACATCTCACACTTTCAAATGAATATGCATCACACCGAGCCTAAAAATACAATAAAAAGAATAACAGGAAGCCTTACGATATGTAAATATTACCCAATATATTATATTTCCAAAACTTACTTCCAAACCGTTAGGCGATATTTTCAGGTACTCGCTTACATCCTTTGTGTTTAACATTACGTTGATACCAGTTGTATCCACTGAATCGTGAGAATACTTTCTACCTTCCATAACAACTAGAATAATGAAAATATATGGAAATATATAAAAATATATAAAAAATAGAATAATGAAAATTCCATTGCTATTCATGTGTATCACGTATGCTTTAATATTTTATATTACACACTTTAATACTTACGTAAATTGTCCAAACACCATCGCGCACAAAAACCTACTTGACGACGTATATAATGAGTTTCTGTTGCCCATTTTTCCAATTCTAGCAATGGATTTGGCTTTTCTGCCATTAAACGTTTCTTTATAGTTATTTTATTCTCACCTAGTGAAGTAAAAACATTACGATTTATTAAATGTAAGTTAATAAAAATATCGCTATTTGTACACATTACTGGAATTAATACTCACTAGTTTGGGCAAATTTTTCCAAGGCTATTAATGCATATAACACTACATAAGGATCAATATCTTCTTTCTAAAATAACATACAAATCATGAATGAAATTTTTCAAACAAATTATATGCATATAATTAATTATACTTACAATGTTTGAAATAAGATAATCCAAAGTTTCATCAGATAATATAGCAATGCTACTTGGGCCAGCTAACTTTTCTGCTATACAACCCAATACCACGCAGATGTTACGTTGTTGAGTTGCACTAGTCTGTACATTTCCAAATTTTTGAGATAATTGAAACATGTGTGACAACCGTAGAACCAATTCCTAAAAAGTTAGAAGACCTATAGCACAGGTTATACATCACATATAGCACATTATACATCAACAAGTAACATATAAAAGTAAAATTATACCTTTGATGGTAATGGACAATCATCCAATAGAAGTGTGATAACTGAAGGACCTAATGGATTATGCATAGGAATAACGTTAACCATTGAACTTACAACTTGTATCCACCCATCTTCTTTATCAGCAATAGCATGTAATTTTGACATTGCAGGTGGTGGCTCTTGTTCACTGAATATGCATAAAAATAAATTAATTATTAATTAATAAATCTAATAACAGCCTTATACTTACATATAAGCTATAATACTCATTAGAGTATAATTACATAAGGTAACTTACTTTATAGTATGTAACACTTACTTATCAACAAGGAAACCAATTACTCCAAGAGTTTCAAGTACCAATTTATCAATGTTAGCTGAAGTTGGAAATTTAAAAGTTGTAGTGCTCATATCACCAGATGCAACTGTGCCAACACTTGATTCTGGTAATATGGTATTTTCAGTCTCCGCATGATTTTGTCTATTATATGTTTCAAGTTCTTCTGGTGTATCTTTACAGAGGCAATTACCCATTCCCACACGTTTATAATGATACTTTTAAAGATATTCTATCACATGTATTTTCTAAGTAATATTTACACAATCAAGTGACCTGTGTACTATTAACTGCTGTATCCAATGTAACTAAAAGTAATTCTTTTCTAAAATAACAATATTTATAACATATGTTTACAGATGTGTAAACATTAAATTTTTTTACAAATACAAAGCTTTGTCATGATACATACTAAAAATATATCACATGAATCACGTTCCTTCATTACAATTAACTAAAATTTTTGTTTACTTTCTTGTAGTTTTTTCTTGTCATTTTTTTAAATATACAGATAAATGCAGTTCCAATCAAGATATGTAACAAGCAAAAATCAGTCTACAATTATAGTTATATATTTGCTAAAATAATCTGCCTATAAATAAAAAAATATTAACGATTATTTTCCAAATAATTTATCGAGTTATATGTGTAAATATTACATACGTGCTTGAGGGCTGTCATTTGGTTATGTTGTTATCGGAATAGAAAGAAGTTATACAATTCTTCAGCAATTTTCCTTGATTATCCGTTTATAAAATAATTTATAAAATCGCATTCATCTTGCTTCTTTTCCAATAAAATATAGATTTATACGTAATTGCACTCTAAATCGTGTCCGTTAGGTTATGTCCTCAATAATCTTCAAAACAGTATTCTCAGCATAACAGGATACGCATACTACACTATACTTTACGTGAGGTGATCAATTCTAAATCACATATGAGATAAGACTTCTACGTCAGTATATCTTTTTAACGCTTACTTAATTAAGTTTACGTACGATAAAACATTTATCTATATGTTAATTATTTTCTTATAATGAAAAAATATATGAACATGGAAATTCTTATATAATACAATTTTATACAACACAAAATTTTGGATGTAACATATACAACATTAACTAAATAATATATACATTTTATAAATATATAATATTCCAGAATTAATGTTAACAACAACTTATATATAGATTTTTCATATATAACGACATGCCTTTTATGCTCTAATAACGAAATCAAATTTAATAATTATACTCTTATTCACATAACCGAGTCATATTATTTCATAAAATAAAATTTTTAAATAGAAAGTCGTTATCTTTTAAAGACACTCCTTATTTCACAAAGTCATATAAACAACAAATATAAATACAAATACAAATATAAACAATGAATATATAAAAGTTATGGCATGTATTGTTTTATGTTTACATATAATACAGTTGTGTGAAGTTCGTTATATTTGTAAATATCCTAAGAACTGTAGAATTCAGCCAATAAACCGCTTTATAAAACTACAGTTATGAAAGGAAGGTTATTTGAAAAGTAGCCGCCATATCGACTGGTAATCTGCTTTAAAGTGATAATATATATCGAAGAGTCGAAGTCGCAAAGCAGTCGCGGTCCGTCTGGTACTTTTAAGACGAATTTCTTAACATACATCAGAAGCGAATCTTTCGCCGTTTTCGAATATTGGAAAAATAATATGCCGTTAAATTATTTAATATATGTGAATTTAAAATCGTAGGTCAAATAAATAAATACTTTGTTAGAAATCGTCGAATGGCCTTTTTTATAAATTGTGCGATGCGATCACATGGGAAAGGCGAGAGAATGTCAACGATCAATAGTATTACGAAAATGAATTGGTGATTTGGACGTTGAAAATTTTGTGTACAACATGGTGTCCGGGGATCACGAAAGATTGCTGCCTGAACCGGAGAATTACGTGAAATGTTTTTATGATTTGTTCAAAAGTATTGCTGAAGCACAGAGGTGCGAATTGCGTATAACCTCCTTTCACCTTTGTTTACTTGACGCTTTTGGCGGTGACTTCATCTGTCATTTATCAAACTCAATAATTCCAACAAAATTTCTGATAATTCTATTCCTGTTGTCTTTAAATATGTCATACAATGTTATCGCACTACGAAATTATATCATGATTTTTGTAAATGTTTAAAATAACCTAAAATTGTTTGTTTATTAAAGCTGTATGTTAGGTTATCAGTTTGACAGTTCTCAGATGAAGTAAATGACTTAATTTATAAATTAATTTGTGATTGGTATTTTGAATTATTTATCCATTGTTAATTATCTATCTAATCTAACATGATAATATGCAAAAACATATACTTATAGTCATTCATTAAAAAGAATAAACATATAATATATTTTCTTGTTTGTTTTTACAATACTTAATACTTTATAAATGCAAATGCTTTCCTTATAAAAAACTGTTAATAATATATTATTTATAAAGCGTTTTATGTACTACATCATATATTTTATTTTTTAGAAATAAGGAAGAATGGAAAAAATGTAAAAAAAATAAATCTGTACGTAAAAGGGATAAAAAGAAGGTATTATTAACTTTCTCTGATGTTTGTATTTTCTTTTTTTTCCTTTTGTAACAAGTTACTTGTACCTTCAATGTTTACAGATTGACTTAAGTGGTGATTTAAATTACAATAATCCACCAGAAATAGAATTATCCTGCAATGCTTCTGCATTTGCTGTATTTGCTAGCGTCAGGAGTGCTATTTTGGAGAGGCATACTAAAACAAATGAAGTTTGTAGCATACCAAATTATAATCGTCCACCCTCGCCAGAATATTGTGAAACTACTGATACTGAGAGTGATGATGAGGAAAGAATATCAATACAGAGCTTACCAAAGGTAACCATCAGAGTTATAGATTATGTACATTGGAAGAATTATATATGAGTTCAAATATGTTTAGATTGTAGGTATTGGTTTACGAAGTGTTTTTACATTGATGAGAGAAAGTAGAACAATTGAACCTGCTTTGTGTACAAAAGCACTGTCAGCATTGTTGGATGTATTACAAGGACAACTTCCTGAAGGCCTTAAATTCGAACCAGATGATGTTATTGGTAATATACAAAAGTCAACATTTACACATACAAATTTATTGCTTCATAGTGAACTTCATATTACATTTTTTTTCATAGATCCACTTTTTGATCTATTATTGGATCTTGCAACTTCACACGGCCCAGAATCAGCAGCTGCCAATGATGGCAGTCATTTGACCGCAGTCGCTTGTGCATGTTTATTGAGTCTTGTGGTTGTTAGAGGAGATACTGGTCATTTATTGGCAGCAATAGCAGCTTTACTCATGTGTCCAAGAGCATTAGCAGTTCAAAATATTCAAGTAAATCCTTTTCCAAATTCGTAATACTATAGAATATTTTTCTAAATTTTTAGAGATTATAATTTATATGTTGTAGATGCCATGTGTATTAACATCCTTGCAAAGAAGTGTACAAGCTGTTTTACTTGGAAAACTTGTACGGCCAGACTGGATTACATATGGAGTTCCTAAGTGTGCTGAGATTTATACTTCTACGCTTAAGTTACCAAATGAGATAAATAATATAATACTAAATGGACGAAGTTTTGTGAGCGATGGAAAGTACCTGTATCTGCATACATGTAGAGGATTATTGAAGATTGGTAGTGGTCATGGAGGAACTATTTGGGGTCATACATATGTTCATAAAGCAGACTTTTATCCAACAGAAACGGGTTGGCTTGGTTATGCCAATGTTAGTTTAATTAAGTATTAATTTTTTATGCATAATTATATCTATAAAAAATATTCTTCTATCAATTAATTTATTTTAGAACACGCTGTATTTTAAATATACACCGAGAAAACAGAGCGAGTTATTAATTATTGATGCAGAAACTCTTTCAGTTACGGAGATTGCTGTTTTAGAGGGTCGTGATTGGTCATCCTCTGTTATGTTTTCTGATGGTGAATGTTTAGGAATGATAACTGCTGGAAAAGATGTTAGTTTCTGCTTTTGAATTAGTGTTTCTAAAATGTATATTAACTAAAAAACTATATATAAATTTTATGTTTTACGTTTTAACAGGATGGTTTTGTAGTCAGAACAATAAATACATTAAGTAATCCAGTAACAGTCGCATCAGAATTGCCGTTAAAATTGGCAAGAAAATGTGTAGATGTTTTTGGATACGCTGCTTTTGATGAAGAACAAACCACTCATACATTAAATCCAGGCTGTGATGATGAAATAGCTACTGTTACTGCAGGAAAAGAATTTGCATTACTAAAAACTGTATCTGGAAAAGTAAGCAACGTGATGTTTTTTAATATGTCAAAAATTATATAGAGACGTGAAATATACATATTATATTGCATATTAAAGGTTCTATATAGTGGAAAAGGAACTTCCCTTGGTATGAAAAGTAATACAAGGCCTAACAGATGGATAGAACTAACACTTGTAAGGGGACAGAGGTTTGTAAATTTTGCAGCTGGTCATGATGGTCAACATGTGGTGATGGTTATGGAAGATGGTTCAGTTTTATTTGCTGGGACTGCTAGGCGCGGAGAAGACGGTGATAATAGTAAATATATTATTAGTTTATGACGTGAAATTGATAATATGCTTTGGCATATATTTTCATATATCTTTTATTTTTAGACAAAGTTAGACGACAACCTAAGCCAGTTAAACCAAAAAAGATATCAAAAGTAGAAGGGCAGTTTATTGTGGATGCAGCCTGTAATAATGGATCAACTGCATTAGTTACAAGGGAGGGTTCCTTGCTGATGTTTGGCAAAGATACATTGCATAGTGACCCGGCTTCAGGAATAGTTACTGATCTCAGAGATGTTTGTGTTGTTCATGTTTCATTAGGCAAAGCTCACGCTGCAGCATTAACTAACAAAGGACATTTGTACACATTTGGAATTAACAATAAAGGACAATGTGGTAGAGATTTTAATACAGTTCATAGTTCCATAAATAAAGATGTCTCCTCAGTTGCTGTAGAAATAGGTACAGCAGAGGATGAACTTTTAGTAACTGATGAGGGTAATTATATGTAACTGTTATAGAATTATTAAGAAGTTATATAATATATATATATATATACAATGTAGAAATTATATATTTCTAATGTTCTTTAATAACATATAAAAGGAAATTAATACTCTCATATCTGTTTAGATGCTGCTATGGAACCTACTGAAGACTGGGAAGAAACAAAAGGAATGTGTCCACCAGGATTACATCAATGGAGGCATCGTGTTTGCATGGTTTGCACAGTATGCCGAGAATGCACTGGCTACAGTATATCATGTTTAAGCAGTATACGTCCAGATCGAAATCCAGGCCAGTACGTATAGTAAATTATACATATAGTATAAGAAATTAAAGTTTATATTTTCAGGGAATGTGGATGTGGTGAAGGGGATAGTGGATGCGCGGAATGTGGATGCTGTCGCACTTGTGCAAGGAAAGGTTGTACCAATGGTAAAAATTTGATCTGAAATTAATAAACTAATATTAATCAAACATTTTAAAAAATTATTTATATCACATTGTAGGTAGATCAAGTTCAAATTTTAGAGAATATTTACAAAGATGCTTAGGAGAAATAAAGCAAAAACAGAGAACGAAAGCAGGCCCGAGTACTGCGAAGTATGGATTGAAGATAAAAGGTCCGAATAATGAAAGATGTCTGTATAAAATAGATGTAGTGGATATATTTTAAAATTAAGTAGAATTATTATGGTTAATATAACAATAAATTTTATGCAAAGTAGCTGGGCCAAGTGTGATTCAAAAAATTGCTGGAAAAGTGGCATTAGGATTAGGTACTAATTTAACAAATGAGGAAGGTATTAGCGGAAGTGACATTGAACGCGGTGATGCTACAAGAATTGCTAGTATATCACCAGCTAGAGTTCCTATACCTAGTGAAAGTCCTGTGGTTCAAGTATCATGTGGCTTACATCATACAGGTAATGCTTCAAAATGTATATTAAGTTCTTTCAGTAAATTTATAGAATGAAGTTTAACCATTATATTGTGTTACATACAGTGGTACTCTTACAAAATGGAGAAGTTTATACATTTGGTAGTAACATATATGGTCAGTTAGGTGTAGGAGATTTGGTAGCACATGCTGGTCCAGTTCATGTTAAGCTACCAGGAATTGCAATACAAGTTGCTGCTGGTAGCAATCACACCGTTGTACTTACATCAAAGGGGGAAGTGTTTACATTTGGAGCTTATCAAGTTTGTATTGAGAACCATGTTATTCATGATAACAAAAAAAGCAGTGCAATATACATATATATTTTTTTTTACATAGAAAGGACAACTGGGCATAAATTGGTGGAGTGGACAAAATGAACTCTCAAATTCTCCTCCGCAAGTTAGCCGTCGTTCTGATAGAACACAGCCCCGACATTGTTATCCTAATGTAGTTCCAAATATTGGTCCACAATGGGGTAGAAGAGCAACATGGATTGGTGCAAGTGGAGATCAAACTTATGTCAAAATTGATGAAATAAATTCTATTAGTTTAACAAGGAGTACTGTTATGGCAAATAAAAATTGCATAAGTATGTCCTCTTTCGTAAATTATATTTCCATCATTATTACATTGCCAAATGCATCTAATTATAAAAACTTGTTTCAGTTTTAATTCCACATCAAACTGATCATGCAAATTCTTTCAAATGTTTAGTTATAAGCAAAAGAGATGGTACTTGTAACAGTTACAGTGGACCAGATCAAGTTGATTTCAATAATTGTGCGACGTGTTTAGATCCTTTGTATAATGTGATTTGGACTTTTAATCCTATAAATAGTGAAATAAGTTTATATAATATTATATCAACAGAAGCTAGAACAATTCCTGGATTGGAAGAATCCATTTTGAATCCAGGTTTAGCATTACCGGTAGTTTCAAACTGTTTTGTAACACGTTCTCAGGCTGCAATGCATTTATTGGGTTGTTTGGATACTCTTACACAAGCACAAGATGAAAATTTGTCTATAATAGAAGAAGATGAATGTAACCAATCAGCACACGGAAAACCGTGTCGTGAAGATTTTGTTACAGTTAATAGATTTGAAAGTGAGTATAAAAAAGATGAAAAAAGATAAATATTTTTTAATATTTATTTAGTATATATCCTGGGCATCTTTAGGCCATGGTGGTGGTTGGGGGTATTCTGCACATTCCATCGAGGCTATTAGATTTATGTCTGACACTGATATCATGTTAGGAGGATACGGATTGTTTGGAGGTCGAGGAGAATATATGGCAAAAATAAAAGTACTAATATTATAGTCTCTTAATACATTATGAGATATTATGCCAAGAGTTATATTAAAAATCATTTTAGATCTTTGATATTGGATTGGATGGAGGAGATCAAGAAAATGATGGCGAGCTTCTGGCAGAATCTGAGGAAATACCATACGAATGTGGACCGAGACAGAAATATTCTATTTTATTTTATGAACCAGTTCCTGTAATAGCAAATAGATGGTACGTTGCGTGGGCTAAAATTAGCGGCCCTTCTAGCGATTGTGGTTCTGGTGGTCAAGGAATGGTCACAACAGAAGATCAGTTAGTAAAAACAACCTTTTTACTCCAAAGAATGTAAATTTATGATGAATATTACGTTTTTTAATTGTTTCTTCCACTAGAGTTACGTTTTATTTTAAATCTTCGAAGAGATCCAATAATGGATCCGATGTAAATGCCGGTCAAATTCCACAATTATTGTATCGAATTGTTACACCCGATAATCCAACTTCTAATAGGCAAAGAGATCGAATTGAACCCGTTTATATCTTAAAAAGAGATTTCAGCAGAACAGTCACTAAAGTACGTATCTAGTTCTAATATTAAATGCAGAGTAATGTAAATAAAGGTGTTCCTTTTTTAGGAATGTTTCCAATCATTAATATCTCTCCTTCAGTGGAGCTGGAATACATTAAAAGTAACATTAAATGATACCGTGGCTCATGCCACTTCATTTCACGCGCTCCTTGAAGTGGAACGTTTAGTTTACATTAGTAAAGCTAGTTTACGGTTACTTAGAACCTACACCAATGAGATTTATCCTAATCAAGGTATGTAGTGAATTTTATATCAAATTCTTAAGTATTATTTTTAAATAATGTTAATGGCTTGTAGTGGAAAAGAAAACTCCAGCTGAATCAGTACGACTAGCAGAATGTATTGGTGAAGTACGTGCATTGTTACATCAAATTTTATCCGATACTGTACCATTAAATACGAAAAGCAAAGGAAAGACGCGACTAAGCAAAAGTAAGTTTACGTGCAATAGAATTTTTTATTTTAAATATTGTTTTTCATTTTTATAATGAAATAATTTGTATAGGTTCTAGTGCCATAAATAGTAAGATGACAAATAGTATATTAGACGAATGTCACAGAACATTCGTAGCCTGTTATCATGCATTTTATCCGACAGCGTCTTTGAAGTGGACATCTTTATGCGACCTACTATCAGAAATTGACAGAGTATGTATACATTTCGCAATTTTATGAATTAAAGGGTATTTATTATATAATTTACGGTATTTTACAGGAGGAAGGGCAATCCACAAAAGATCGATTGTTATCGGCTGTTTTAGCAGCACTGTGCAATCCTACTATTCGTCTTCGATGTACATTCCCAATTCTAAGTAACATCATGGATAGCAGTGATAGTATAAAACGGCAACTTAGTCTATCCGACAATATGAGCTTACTAATGATAAATTCGATCGAAAGTCATCAATACCCAATTTTAGTCGAACAAATTAGTTATAAATCTCAAGTGGAAAATTCTGGCAAAGAAACTTTAAACTGGTCATTTCGTGATGTTCTTGATAGACTGTTAGATTTGACTCTAGTTCCTGTGAAAAAAAGTCTTTGTAGAAAAAAGACACAATCACTGCCAGGACTGGTACTTCATTGTTGCTATTTGTTAGCGCGAGTGATTGCTGAATTAGCGGCACAATCTAGTGGGAACGAGGATGAACTTCAAGCAGCCTGCGGCAGACTTATATATACTACACCTTCAAGATTTACCCGAGTAAATCAAACAAGATCGTGGAATACCGGTAATGGCTCTCCAGATGCAATTTGTTTTTCAGTCGACAGACCTGGCATCGTTATCGCTGGAGTCGGTATTTATGGAGGTATTGGAATGTATGACTATGAATTAGAACTACTTGATGATGTGAGTATTATCTTAAACTCTCGTATAAAACTAATTGTTTTATTGTCGTAAACATTATCGTACCGTACATGTTGTAGCAAAATAACACAGGCAATGATCCATCTCACACTCAACGTTGGAGTAGTTTGGATTTTACACGAGGATCTTTTGGACCAGATGATTCTGTTAATGATATAGTAGAGTTAAAATTTGATAAACCTGTACCCATTAAGGAAAATGTAAAGTACGCTATTAGACTGAGGAATCGTGGAGGTCGTACAAGTAATGGCGATGCTGGTTTAAGCGTCGTTAAAGGACCTGATGGAACTACGTTTACCTTCACGGCTTGCTCCTTAAGCTTCAATGGTATATTGTTATACGTAAAACATATTGTGTTTCTTTAAATAGGAATAATAACATATATTATCTTTGTAGGTACAACACAGACCAGAGGTCAAATACCGCACATACTTTATCATTCAAATCCCCAAGACTCTGACGGTCAGCATACAAGTAAAGCAATGGCTGAGGCACAAGCAAGGAAATGTGCTCTTGCTATGACAGCTACGATTATTCAAAGATCAAACGAAATTTTTACGTTAGCGAGGGAAAGGGCGGAAGAAATGGTAGCTACTGAAGTTCTTGGAAATGCGACATTTGTGACAACTCTTCTACCATTGGTTATGGCACATATAAGTCCTCTGATTACATCGGACCCTAGGGTAAGACTAACAGTCTTGTATTTTTTTTTAATTATTATTATTTTCCGTTCCAGTTTTAACAAATTATTTTTTTTATAGAGTGGTGTACAAATTCTTACTTTAATTCAAGAAATGTTACCCCATGTTGCGGCACTTAACTTGCTGTCTGCAATGGGATCGTCTGAAATATCCCAAGAAAGTGAAGCTCAATCTCATGTTTCCACACCCATTACTTCTAGTCATCATTATGCTTGGCTGGAAAGCGATCATCCTTATAAACCTGCTACCGTGTCTCACTATAGGGTCACCTTCCCAGAAACGGTCAAGTGGTTAACCATTGAATTCACACCAGAATGTGGCACAGCTCAACCAGAAGATTATTTACAATTGTATATTCCAAACATAATCTCTCCTTCTCTTAGGGGGTAAGCATAATTAATTCATATCGTCCACAAGTTTCACAGCGAAAAACAATTACGTAATATCATCTATTTTGTGGATATATATATATTTTTAGGATAGGCACATCAACAGAAGATGTACCCCTACATTGGCCTGTATTGCATAAATTGAGTAATGTACCAAGTCAATGGCCTCAAAACGCGATCGTATTACCAGGTAAGCGATCGTTTTGCAGAATAATTTTAGTTGCATGCTTAATCGATATCAATCGATTTATTTATTATTTCAGGAAATGAAGTTATGTTTTCGTTGGAAACCGCTTCTGATTACATGAGGAACGACAGAGCAATTACATACGGATTCAAATGTCTGGTTATTGGATACGACTGGATAACATCGGGAAATGGTTTGAAAAACTTGGAAATTGAATTATCATTTCTTGGTGGTGCCTGTGCCGCGAGTCTCATGAAGAGAAATCTTCTGTTACCGCCCGTGTCTCGTATGTATTACTTATCTTAATCGTAATAATATTTCTTTCATATAATTCAGAAAATTAACGTTTCTTTCCGTCATACATACGTAGTTTGAAGTATACAATCGTATTTGACAATTGTTTCGTTACTTAATGAATTTGACTGTACCTTTTCAGACGAAGAAGTGGAAGAGGATTTGGAACTCATGCAAGAAACTGCAAAGAGGATTTTCTCCGTACATTCAACGTTACTTGGACGAGGATTCGCTCTAGCTTCACCTCCCACGGTCTCCCAGGCGCTCGACGGTGTGCTTCCATTCAGGTAAGTGCTGAATCGTAACGCTTCATTTTATGCAACCAGTCGCTAAAGAACTGACGTTAAAAAGGAGTAATGCATTTATTGGTAACATAATGTCGTTCACATAATACTATCAAGTAAAACGAGTAAAGGAGATACGAATAAAATCCTTCGTTGTTAATATAATAGAAAATGTTTGTTTATCGTGTTACTTCCTTTTCCGTGTCAGTTCTATCGAAACGTTCAACTAGAACTGCGTGTCAAACAGCGAATCGACTGATGGATTCATAAAAAATGAATCACCTCCGTTGAGTTCCGGTTATAATTGCTTTATTGAAACGCAGCTTATGAATCGGTGCTATTCTATTACGGAAAAATTAATCGACATGGTAGCATTCATGTTTGCACGCGAGCAACTGAAAATAACCGATGATCGATTCAATGACGATATATCGTAAATTTTTTCATAAACACGTTACGTGAATTCGTATCTATAATTACGCGTAAAGAGAAAAAGGAAGCGATATACTGAAGTAGGATATGTGAGATATATTTTAGGAATATCAGGTATCTAATTGATTGTCGTGTACTATGCATCAACTTCATCTTTATTATCTCCTCGTTATCGATGGTACGACGTCCTTGTCAATGTAAAACAAATTATACAATCGGCTGTCGTTATATCACAGTCTCACGATAATTACAACTAAAATGTCCTTAGAAAAACTTAATCTTTCATCAAAGTACGATAATTGTACTTGTATATTCGCGCGTGCGCTCGTGGATTTATACGCGTGAATACATATAGAGCTGGTAGTTGAGTCCAGCTTCCATTGGACTTGCGCTACTTCTTCGCGCGCGATCTCTAATTGGGCGTGCTTGGACGAAGCTCAAGGTAACGACGGGAAGGTCGCTGAATAATCTCGAGAAACTCAGAGAGAACCAATTTTTGCTCGACGCTCGAGGATAAAAAGAAACAACGCTGCAAGAGTCGTTACGTGTGGAGCAAGTGGTGGCGATATCAATAATGCATGGCTAACACGTGCGCGAGATAGCTGCACACGCGATGCCACAGAACTCCGCTTACGGTACTACTTCGGCATTGTACTTTAAAACGCAAAACGGTCCATTCCAACATCGAACGAATCGTCTTTTACGAGTCGTTCTCGTTCAACGTAATAGGTATACCGCGGCGTTTCTTCGTTTTTCGAATTCCAAAGGCTACCTTTCACCTCGTACCTGCTTCTTGTGCTCTCATCTTCGACGAGTAAAATACCACCGGTGCTTACCTTGATGAAATAGAGAGGACGACGAATTATATCGGGTCTATTAATCACACTGGAAGCGGTAGCTCGAGGAGCGTGGAACGATACTTAAGCGCGACAGTCGGTTGTGGTTTTACGTTGAACGTATGCGCGCATTAGTCAGGGACTTGCACGCTTTCGAGATTAGCGAGGGAATTCGTAAACGCGAATCGTTTGCCTCGTGATGAATCGATTGGGTTCGCCGAGGGTGTCCCTCGCTGCTCGTTTATCAAAATTAGATACCGATCGGAATGATAACAATAACAACAATTTATTGGTTAAGTCCAAAGCTCATAAATAAAACATGTCGCAGTGAAATAATACAATAAATTAACGAATACGCAAGGATCGGGTGGGGAGAAAGGGTTTTGAACACTTGAGAAGAATCGAGCTACGCTCGTTGTTTGTTACATCGAAACGGAACGAAAATTTTCTCGTTAATGTAACGAGCTCTAGTAATGTAAGTTTCGTTGATCTATGACGTGTAGATAACGTAGATTACAAGATTCGATTATCTCACTTCATAGTACGCTATCTTCGTTCTCTCTGCGCTTAATAGTAATATCAGATATATTCGCATATCGATTCATTATTTCGTATTGTCAAGGGGTGTCAGGTAATATCTTTTATTGTGTTACAAGCATAATTGCGATTAGAAACGCAATTAGAATCGAAGTAGGTAGTACAGTGATTGGGCTGGGAGGAGGGGCGTTAAGAGGGTGAATAATTTTGGTTCTCGGTTCGTTTCGAACTCACGAATATTCAGCTACCTTCTATTTCGTATTTTCTCTTTTGCTTCGAGGATCGAACGTGTCTTTAAATGAATTATGCACGAACTCACATCTGTATAGGGATGGCACTGGTTTCCGAGCGAACGCGCGATCATCGTTAGATAATTTGTCGGTTGTTGGTTCACACAGCATGCATTCGCTTGAAACGTTGATCAACGCGCGACGCGGTGCGTCGACAAGCGTGCTATCGATCGATAAACTTAAATACGACGAAGTACGAAAGGTCGATCCAATCGCGTATCTTACACAAGTCAGCGAGTTTAGGATTTGCCTTCGATCGCTCTCTTTTGTACACTTTTCTCGTCTCGTCTCCTGTTCTTCTTTCTCGCCTCCCTCTCTCTCTCTCTCTCTCTCTCTCTCTTTCGTTATCTCTTTGCCTTTTTTTCCTTGCGTGTATCGGTTCGTCGAAGCTCCGTTCCAATCTTCGCGAAACGACACTGGCCCTCTTTTGGAAGCTACTTAACACGATAAACTTAACTAACAACGACGCGCCGATTATCCATGCACGTGACCTCGATCGTGGAAGAGAGGAAAAACTCTTAATTGTGAAGAGGAACGTGACTGCGTTCAAAGAGGACGAGAACGAAGAAGAGAGAAAAAAAAATGGGAGCAGGGTGAGGCGCGTTGGATAATTGGCGTTCGTTCGTGATATGTAAATTATGGAAGCTTACGAACTGCCTTGTACTAGGAGGATAGTCGATTAAATTGAAAACAAGAGAGATTCGAGATCGATATCTCTCGTTCTATTTTCGTTTAGACGCAACACGGCTCTGTCGATAATAGTACGTGAAAAATTTCTTCGAGGAACCTCCTTCATAGAGGAAGTGCGTTGGATCGCGTTCTTCGTTAGAAGAGTTCCGCTCTAGTCCTGAACGTTAACGATCACCATATACATCGATCACTATACGCGTGTTACACAAACTCTCCACGACTCTCTTAACTCGCACTGAGAAACCGGTGCACGTGTTCGTCACACATCGTTGACCAGCACCGGTTTAAAGTACATCGTCTTGTCCTGGTCCGGTTCACAGCTTGTACACGCGAAAACGGCTCGAAGTGTCGGACCACTCGAATTCTTCTTCGACTTGAGCTACCACGGCCCTCGTCGTCGAGCCGTGTGAAGGTTCTCGTTACAATTCGGTAGTCAATGGTTCGGCCTTCTCAACGATCACGTGAAACTCGGTCTCCCTGTAGAGCCTGCCATCGGGCACGACCATCGTTATCCGGCTGTCGACCGGTGCGGCCGACGAGGCTGCTTCTCTGCCGATCACCCCGTTCTTCTTCGACACGACGTCAGGTGCGTTCATCGGCACGCTGGTCCATTTCTTCCTGCTGTTTCGACGACGCCTTCTGCAGCACCAGATGATCAGACAGATGAGCAGTATCAGTAGCACGAGTAAGCCCGCGATGATCAGGACGAAGACTAGTATGGATCCACCCAGTGAACAATGTCGTGTCTCGTATTCGATGAAACTCGTTGGCACCCCGTTCACTTCGCCATCGGAGCAAAGGAACGTTTCGGGCGTTTCGTTGATGGCGTCCTGAGGCGATAACGTACGGGGTAGTCCGGTGTTCTGTTTGGTGTAAAACCTCGAGTAGACGTTCGTGTAATTGAGAATGTTGTTCTTCCATATGGGCAACATCTGACAGTCGCACGGTTGATCGACCAAGAGGTTGTCTAGCTCGAGACGAAAGCTACTCCGGTCGAACATCATCGAGCCCTCCTCGAAGTTGACCACGCTGTTATTCTTAAAGATAAGGTCGTGTAGGTTGGTCGGTAGGGAGGAAGGTGGTGTTCTCGCTTCGGGATCCGCTCGTATACCGAGAAAAGCACCTATCGAGAGGCTGTCGAAGCTGTTGTTCTTGATTATCACCGGCCCCCTCGCGGTCACGTCGAAAGCCTCGCTTTCCAAGCTCTCTACGATACAATTTTGTATCGCCACAGTCCGTGGACTCCTCACGATGAAAGCTTCGCTTCTCACTGTACCCATTTTCACACCGTCTAGCATGAAAGTGTGGTAAACCTCGATATCGTTCATCGTCCTACTGGGCACCTGATCCCCGAAGCTACTACCGATCACGTGCAGGTGGCCCACGTCGAACTTCTTGAACGCTTGTGCCTCGATGCTCTCGATACGACAGTTTTCCAGCTTCAGCTTCTCCGTGTGTACCAGATTCGCGAACGAGAACGCGCTCAGCTGGCCGATCCTTACATTTTCGAAGATGATCGCTTCCACGTCACCTCGAAAGACGAAACTCGGTATCGTGTCGATGCTGCAGTTCCTCACGGATATTCGTGTGCGTGTATTCTGCGGGGACAGCTCGAAGCTCTGTCTGACTAGGCTTAAGTTCGCCACGTTGATCAGGTCAACCGCACGGAGTCCGACCATCGAGGCTAGGCTCGAGTTCATCAGGATCACGGACGAACAATTGCTCACCGCTATCCTGCTGGTGTGCGGGCTCAATCTTTTGTCACCATCGGTGGTTAACACCAATTCCTGAAATCAGACAAACGAGGTTAATCAGCACGTTCGGTTTTCGATCGTTAAAAATTTCTACGATTAGGACATTTTCTACAATTAGAAAATTCGAAGATGAACGTAGAAAATAGCGAAGAAATGAAACTTCTCGCGCAAGCTCGTGCAATCCGTTGCACCAGACGCGGGCTCTTAATAAAAGGCTGAATAGCTGCAATTTTACGTTTAACCACCCTAATCGTTGGGAACACGCGCGCGACTATAGTGTCGCACGCCCTTAGCTATTAACCAGGCCAATATCGTTATCGTAATCACCGGCTTAACTTTTCCGTAGTTGGCCACCAGGGTTTTCCTATTTTCACCGGTAAACGTCGCTACGAAAATTTTCAAACCTAATGGTACTCGGTCACGGATGCCGATGTTTTGTACTTTTTCTCACGTCTATCGTGATTTTTATACTTTCTCTGTAGTTTACTCTGCCATTGAAATGCTTTGTTATATATTACAAGTGGGCGTTCTTCGTTGACACTGTTTCATCAGTACTGTTTATCGATGCACGTTCTCGCTTTGTGTTTCGTATTCGTCGATTCTCGTCGATGAATAACAAAGCATCAACGTCCAGCGAATCGTTTCTCGAGTTTGTCTTCCTTTAAAAAGATACTTTTGCGAGGGCACGTTCAACTAGTCGGAAGCACGCTAGGAAAAGCGGTCTTGGAAAAGGAAAGAGATGGGTAATTCGTCGATGGATAAACGACCTCGTTAACTCAGATGCAGGCGCGTCGTTTTTCTACCGGTTATTTGCTCATTCATTTTGCGTTTTTATTAATTCATTTGCACGCGGCTTGCAGAGCACGTCAGTGTTACTGCAAACGAAGCGTACTCGATGCCACCTGCCACTTTGCGGTTCCTTGTTTGTTAAACAATCGATGGCGAAATGCCACGCGCATACCTGCTTGTGTCGACCAGCGGTGGAACTGATCCAGATATCGTTCGCGTACACTGACTCGATTCGTCGGATTATCGCGTTTTTCCTCGCTAACGAACACCTGATAACGAGTCGCTCGTGGAAAGCGCTGCGCGTTCGTTCCATCGATTGCCCGATGATTCAACGAGGTTGTTCTTCGCGTAATCATAGATTCCACGGAAATCTACGCACAGATAAACGAATTATCTTAGCTACGGTACGTTCAACCGCTCGCAAGTTTCTTCTACTTGGAATAATTCGTTGGAATTTCTTGGAACAAAGAGAAGGAAAACAAAGTTGACAAGTTCGATGTAAAACGATTGTAAAATAGTGTGCCGGAGTTTCGGCAGAGCGACGTGTTTTGGTAAAAAACGGTTGAAGGCGGTTATTAAGCCACGGACGAGCGGAGGTTGTATATTATTCAGCGGGTTCGCGGCGAACGAAGGAGTTTCGAGGTTGGCCACGACACAAGCGGTGAATGAAGGATGGAAAGAAGGCCGTGCGTGGTGAATGGGGAAAAAGGAGGGCGCGAAGCGGATGAAAATAAAGAAGGGCCCGGCCCACGTAGTGCGTCGTCGATAAAAGAGAAACCTTTGTGCCCCTTTTGCTCAGGTACGAACGCGGGCACGCGCGTTTCTCCGTCTCGCCTCCGATGCAATCTCTCCTCTCGTCCCTTTCCGTCTGTCCGATCTTTGTTCCCGTCTCATTGTTCTTGGTCAATTCCCGACACACAATCTCCGGCCATAGAAAAGATTACCACAGCCGAAATACTTGTCTTCGCGTCTACAGCTCGTTTTTCACGTTCGAACAATTACACGCTCGTCCAGCCAACGTTTTCGTTTCCGTCTCTCGGAGTTTGCTCGCCGTCCATCACAGTCCACAGAGGGACAGACCTCTCTTTTTTCCACGATTTCGTCGCTGTTGAACGTACAAACGTGGTTACAATGGCGTACCACGAGCTTGCACAAGCCTCTGGACACGCGCAACATGGAATATTCTCCGCTTTCCAAAATGCAAATTAATAATTAGGAAACGATTCGAGCGTTTCAATGGATTCCACGAGAATTTAAATTTTGTTTTCTTACGGCCTTATTCTCCCGTGAGAAACGAAAGTTACTGTATAGCGTGGAATGGGGTTGAGACGGGAGTACCAGGAGGAAACAACGACAACGCGGTATTCCTGTTTAACGTCTGCTCTTTATTCTCTCGGCTTAAACCCCCATGCGTATCTTTCGCGGCACGTAATTCTATCGAGCGTAACCTCTCATAGTCTGCAGACGTTTTCGAGTATCAAAAATAAGCATAAAGTACGCGACTGCTTAGCGTCGAGAGACTGTTTCTCGATTACACCGTTGATACCTGATGACGGGTTGAAACGTAAATTTTCGCCAATTAATCCGTAGCTTATTCTCTTGCCACGTTCGACGAATCGATTTTAGAGAAAAAACGGTCATCGAGTTTAATGGTACGCGTCGTCCCTCGGGTGTTTACCAATCCAATGAAACAACATTGAGCGTAATTTTAATTAGAAAACGCATCGAGTGCGAACATCGATTAGAGACGCGTTAGGGACGTTAATGAAATTATACCTGGCAAGGGACTGTTTCGACGATTTTCGACGAGCCACGCGTATCGGGGAACAATTACTAAGATTATTCGATGAAACGAGACTGAAAACGAAATTGTCCTCATGGAGGATTAAATTCGAACGCGTTCTGGTTTTTCGATTATGGAATCGTTAACAGTCGTATCGTAAATCGAGCTTCCTCGCTAAGCAGGAGAAACAAAAGGGAAAACAGCGAGAGACCATTGAATGCAAAGACGTCCTTTTACAATCTGTAGAGGATTTATGCGAAATAGTTTCCCCTGTGAGGGCGTTATTACTTTCTGCCCTTGTATTTTATTTCTTACTCGCTGCTCTTTTTGCTTAATGTAAATGAAACGCGTTTTTAATATAACGTTCGTAGAAACGGTAGAAATACGAGATGTTCTATTAGTCGAATAACGAACACCTCCCATTTTAACCATCCACCGCGGTGGTATGCATTTTCTCTATCGGGAAAGCGCTTTGGTGTTGAAATAATTTCCTTTCATCTGTGGTGGGCGATTAAATAACAGGTCAATGGCTTGGTAATCATCGTTTTCGCGAATCGACGGCGAATTCCACCGGTAGGTTCCAGATGGTTGTTCCTTTTTCTACGGTTTGGTGCCTCGAGACAGTTTCCGCTATCGAGGTTCCATTTTCCAAGTATTTTCATATTCGAGCGCCTTCTCGTAAATGGCACCCTTACGTTCTCCTCCCTGCACCCGCTCAGTGCTTACGGCTATTACTTTTACGCGCCTCACAGAGCGCGGCTCGCGTTCTTTATTTCGTCCTTTCGTACCTTATTTCGACGTCTCTCGTTATGGGAAATGCGGCCGAGTTTAAGGCTGTACCCGCTAAAAGGTTCCCTCGATTATTTACCGTAGCGTCAATTATTCAATGCCCGCCGGCGGGCTTGACAACTTTATCCCCGTTGACTCTCTGCCATCGGAACGCACGACTGGAGGAGTGTTCTCTTCTCGAAAGTAAAATACCGTCACGCCTGTTTCAAAACGAAGCTATGTAGAAAGAAAAAGAAAGCTATGTAGAAAGAAAGAGAGAAGATAAGACATTTCTATCGTTTCCTAGACGATCATGGAACGTCGAATTTCTTTTCCTCGATGACACAATGGGCCGAGCTTTTTTATCCGGATCGTTGGTATCGTCTTGGTTCGCTCGTGTAAATACGAGCTTGAACGTATTACGCGAACCTAATGATTTTACGTATTACTCGTACCGGCGAGCGTCTCGTTGCTAAGGCTGCCAAGAAGCAGATAATGGGTCTGAATAAGAAACTCCAATGAGCTCGGCGGAAATGGGAAAAGAGGAACAAGAAAACGAGACAGAGACCGGTAAGGTCGGACTCGAACGGGGTAAGGGAGAACGACAGAAAAAGAGAGAGAGAGAGAGAGGAAGAGAGACGTCCAGTCTCTCTCGATATATTCGTAGTCACGAGTTGACGGCGCGACAAATTGGCTGAGCGTGTTCGTGAAATGCTGGCTGTATTATGCGAAATCCACGGCAGAACTCGCGGTCCCGCTATACGTTATAGAAGTTGCCGCCTCTTTTTCTTGCTTTCTGCTTTTTTCTATCCTCTTTCACCACCATTTTCTTCCTTTACTTCTTCTTCTTCTTCTTCGTTGTTAGCTAAGGTTTTCCTGAAACGAGTTCCCTTCGCGGAATACATTGTGTCCTTTTGCGAGCAACGTTTCACCCCTTTTACCGGCAAGTTGGCAGACAGCGCGCGAAAAGGTGCCGGCTGGCTCCGCTCATTTATTCAACGGCCGAGTCGATTTGAATTCTCCTCTTGAAACTCGTTGCTAATTGGTCTCCTGTTACGCCGACGTCTCTATCAAAGATATCTTTGAATACCGCTGTATTCTGTCGATCGTAAATCGATGCCCCTGATTATCGACAATTCTAAATCCATTTCTTGCTTGAAATTCGCGTGGAGCGACCACGTTCTTCGTCGAATCCGGCAGCAGTCGTCTGGATTGTCCACGACAGACCAGGCGATCATCGATGCCGATGATATTCGATCCGTAATTTATCCGACCCACGATCGACCACTTCCTTTATTCGCGCACGCGACACGAGGCGCCTACGCGAGTCGCGATCGCGACTATATCGCGAATTCTCGCAGCAAGCATTTTCACGCTGTATCAACGGGAAGTAAAAAATGCGAGCTCCGATCTACGCGAAACGTTCGTAAGGTGTCAGTTTCGAGAATTTACTCTGCTGGTAAATATCGGCGGATCGAGGATTCATATAGATTCAACTATCTATTACGTAACATTTAATCGTGCCGCTCGAACCAATCCAGTTTATGTATCGTCGCCGATTTCACTCGGATTTAAAATTCACCGAGCTCTTCGGAGCTCGTGGAAATTTATCGTTTCGCTGGTAAATCTTATTCTTCTACGACTTCTTTTTAACATTCGTGGAACAAATGGCGGCACGTTCGAGCCGATTGGTTTTCACGACGTGTAACCGGTGTTTGCTTCCCGCGGACATTTCGTCACGGACGAGAGCTTTACGGATCGAGTTTACGGCATTGTGCCTCGGACTGTGGCACGGCGCGCGGCGTAATTCTCCCGTCGCGTCGCTTGGAAACGTACCGACCTGTATCCCCGGGGATAAAGAACGCTTTATCTCGGCCCATAACGACGCCGGGATGCTTCCAAGGGCGCGCGATAAACGAAACTTCATTGTGTACTGGAATTCGTAGGTGTAATAATAGGTGATTCGAGGCGGGACCTTGAGACAACTCCTCCTCTCAATAACATACGACGTACATACAAGCTATTTCGATCCAGATATATCGAATCTCGCGAGCTTCTTTCCATTCTTCGAAACCGTCTTATTTTCTTGCGTGGTTTTTCATTTATTTCGTCAAAAATACGATATCGAGGATTCGAAGTATGATTACGATCAAGCGGAAAATGTAAAAGAAAGCAGGGACAGATTTAACCATGTTGTTCTCTTGGGATTCGTATAATCCTAAATGGATGGTATGTACATCTGGCGAAAGATATCACTAAAACGTAAATACTTTTTAAATATTTGTTTTCGGTGTTCGATACAATGTTACCAACTTTTTATATTTCACGCTTTTCACGAATGAATTTTTACTATACTCTGCGAAATGAAGAAGAAACGAGGAGAACAGCAGGTTTAAAGGAAGAAGCGGGTGGTGATGGTTTCCCTGGAGAAAGGTCTTCACGTGACCGCGATCCGTCAAGAGCGGCTGTCATTTTTCCCAGCATGTAGCATTTTTCCCAAGGTGGGGGCTGTTACCTGAATCAGACCGGTGTAATAAATATCGGAGAAGAAGGGCGAGGATGAAGGGCGGGGTGGAAGACGGGTGGGAAGAGGCCGCGCACCTTACCTACCTGCCAGCAACGTCTGGCCTGCGATTTGCGTAAACACGCTTTAATTTATGGAGGTTTTGCTCTGCGTGAGCTGGCCGCACCGCCCTCGCAATTTACGCGGGAACCCCTACGCGCCTCTGAGATTAGCCTCTCTCCCTTGTCTTCCGTTTTTATTTTGACAACCCCTCGTTGCGGCGTGCTTTATATTTCTTCCTGGGGCTCGGCACGCTTTTAGTCGAGGGGTGGCTCCGGTGGAATCGACGCGATGATGGAACGACGATCGGATCGCACGTAACTCGGGTTCCGGCCGCGATAACGACCGTTCGTGTAATTTATCCGCTAAAAAGTCTCGTGCCTCGAAAAATCGAGAGCGTTATACACACGGCCGCTCTCTGTTGCGTGCAGACTCGATTTAGGTCTTTATCTTTTCCTCGTTCGATAGTTTAAGCCATCGCGGAATAATATAGCACGGCGAGGAAAGAAGATGTTGCCGGACCCTGATGTTGCATTGTCTGCGATTTTTCGTGAGATAAAAACGGCTGGCTGCGGTATATCGTCGAATTCGTGGGAAAGAAGGGGAGTAAAATAGGGAAGCAAGAGAGAGAGAGAGAGAGAGAGAGAGATCGAAGATGGAGGACGGAGGGATGCAGTAAGAAAAGATTCGAGACGACGATTGGCCCGGAGAGGACGGCTCTCCTGGGCCAGAGGCACGAAATGAAATCGACGAAACGAAAGGGGCCAAGTTAAACGCGATGAGCTATTTCGCGCCAGACCGAACAGGGAGAGAGAAGTTTCTTTCTTCTCGGAGGGTTGTGAACGGCGCTCGCCGAGATTTAGAACGACCCGCGTAAACTTCGCTAGTCCCTACGAATTCCTCTCCCAGGACGTCTCTCTCCTTTTATTCCCTTCCACGATCTCGACCGTGTTAGGTGTATATTTCTCGTACGATAAGATCGAGTCGCGTTGTAACGTTAGAGAGATAAGCAGAGTTTCTTAGGCTACGTCTACGGGGAACATACCTCTCCTTCCTCTTTACAGTCGCAGGTCAGCCTGCCGTGAGGATCGCAGAAGCATGGAGGATAGTCGCACCTGTTCATCGAATTGGTTAGGGCACCCTTGAACAAGCCACACCAAAAGAGTCCGAGGATAGCGCTTCCCAACACGAATTTCGTTGCTCCCATTTTGCGCCTCGGCTCACGTTCTCGATCCACCCTCTTCTTTCTTTTCTCTTATCCTCTTCTCCTCTCTTCTCGTCTTCTTTTATACCGTCTTTGCTCCCTTTATTTTAACCAGTAGCCTCTTTTTTTCACGCGTTTACACTCAGTCCGTACTAGCTGATTCTACGTCGAGTCGACTTGGATGCCGTCTCGACATGTTTGCGTCTTGGATTTTCCACGAATCCAATCACACCACTCTCCAGAAAGCCCCCCCTTCAACGATATATAGCGTCGACGTCGAAACACAAATCACACGATGATAGTCGGCGAAAAGGGCGGAGAACGCACTAGTCCCGTGTCGGGTCTGACACGCCACGCGCCACTATGTAATTCTGTCGGTCATATTGCAGTCAGGATCATAATCTCTCCTTCTGGACAACTTTCGTAGATGCTTCACTCCGAAAGGTCGTCATTCGAGCTGTCGCGAGACGGTTCCAGTTCGACTACGACGTCATCTCCGTCGTTATTTTCCTTCGTTCGACCGGAAACATCCAATTACACCCACGATACCGTGCAACATCGTTCAGCATCACGACCAGTTTCCACGGATTTTTATACTCCCATTCGACGTTGTCCGAAATTCCAGCTGGAACGATAGAAAAATGGTGAAATTCTTGGGTGGTTCTAACGTCCCTCGCCTGCTCTCTCTCGAGAAGATTCTACGAATTTTTCTCTACTTTCTCGTCGACGTGATCCGATTTGATAAATCGAGCCACTCTAACCCACAAGATCGTTATCTCGTTCACGGTACTGCGTCTACGTGAACGAGAATTCCCTCTATTACGTATTTTGTTTACCTTCTGGCCGATTTTTATTCACCGAACGAAAAGAGAATAACACGTGCTATCGTTACGACAGTGAATCACAGAGGCGTGCGTCGCGATGAAAAATCCTCGTGATCTCGTTACTCACGACTACGCTATAATCTCTCTTTAGCTTTCCTTTCTCTCTGTGTACTCTCGCATGACTAATTATAAACGTCTCCCTACATTCCGTCGCTATCGGGGACTTTGACGCGTCGCCTGACTGCGCGTGTCGTCGTGTTTAAAAACTTAAAGAATCTCGACCCACGCGAGATCCTTCTTCCTCGTGTCAATCGTTGCTGGTCGATCGTTCTTTCAACGTCGTCTGTTTTCGTCTCGAAAAAAAGCAAATGAAGAAAGAGATAGAAAAGGAGGAAGAAGGAACAGACTTCGGAGAATCTAGCAACGTTTCAAGAACATAGATTTGAGCCATACGAAACAGTTGCTGGCAAGTCCAGCCGAACTGATTTACGTTTGAAAACGCATACGCGAGGCCATTATTCTTTTACATATGCTTGGAGCGAGCAAGTGGCGCGCAACTTCTCTCCTGACGGGATTCGGTGCTCGAAAAGCACGTGACACGCGTGCACCGAGCTGGCACACGCTCGATACACATGCCGTTTCAAGTTAAACATTTTGCCCTTCGGGGAACGCGAACGCGATTACACAGTTACGCTGTACTTCTCGATTGCTCGAGCGCAGCCTGATGCAGACTAAATTCACCGTTGCTACGTTCTCTAACATAGAATACGACATACAACAGCCCCTCCATTCCACTTCGATTCCAGGGCAAATACAGTAGAATCTCGTATAACGCGATCAGGAAATTGCTAGCGCGCTTTCGTATAACGCGATCGCAAAATTCCTTAAAAAGATTCCATATATGTATACATATGTGTGTATGTGACAATAAATTTTGGAGGTGGAAGGGTATCTTGTTTAAACAAGGACGGTATTTGTAATCGATTCGCTGCGTTTGATCATTGTGCTTTGCTGCAAATTTAAGTCGCGATATGCATGTCGAATTGACTCGAAAATTAGAGTTATGTAATAACTTTTGCACGATAAAGAGGACTTTATTGTAAGTATTGCGTGATAATTACTTTTACACAGAGTTAGTCGTGTTGCTTCAGAAAAGAATTTATTCGAATATTTTCGCTGTCGTTATAACGTGGAATGGATATGGTTTTACCGTATTCCACTGTCGTATACGCGTTGCCGGATCGTGTAAAAGCGCGTCGAGACGTTTGCTTGTAATTGCTATCGTTCGAGCGTTGCGTAATTGCGTGGATCAAACTGTCGTGACACCGAGTCTCCTATCTACTAATATCAGCTTGTTTACAAACGTATGTATGTATATTGCGCGGAATTTTTGATCTAGTTTCGAGGAGGTCGTTCAAATACGTCTACTCGTTATCGCGGTGAAACTTTTTCAACTCTCTGTAAGCTAAATTCTGTTTGGTTGTGACAGAGAAAGGATTACAATTCGTTATAGATTTTTACGTTAGTTTGGAATCGAGAAACTGATAATTAGCGTGTGACGATTGTTCGGTTACGGTACAGTGATATCCTGATAGAATATAATAAGTTATAGGTGAGTGAATGGAATAAAATTTTTTACCTATAGATATACAAGTCTGCGTATCATCGATATTACGAAATTAATCCTTTGACAATGTAATAGAGTAACAAAAAATTCGTGTCAGATCGTGTCAGAAAATGAATTACATTTTAATACATTCCACTTATCACGGGCAATAAATTTCAATAATCGCCTTACGTGTAATAACGCTTGAAACGTGAAATTTATAATGCTATATTTGACAGCTTGTTCAACTCTCTTATGTTATACTATGAAAAGGTTAACGATATTTGTCTGACTTCCTTTTCATTTAGCTAGTTCCATAGAAACGATCACTGTTCTTTGTGTTTCTCGAATACTCGCTACGATCCTTCGCTACCGAGTAAAAATTCCATCGAAACAATACGAGCGTGGGCGTATCTGAACGATCTTCCGGTGAATGAACGTATTTTCAAGAGTGGCGCGAAATAAGAAAAGATGCACGGATTATCGAGGTAGCGGCAAATAACCGTTCCCTTGCTTCGGCTCCTCGGTGAAACGACTGTTCATTAAGCCGCAATTTCGCGGCATTCTCGAGACCCGGTCGGCCAGTGTCGCGCGAACGCACGTGTCACAGTCTCGTGTCCGACGACGCGGTCGCTTTTAAATATTCCAGTGTTTAACGAACGAAGAACCAGCGTTCCTTACTCGGAAACACCGTTAAATCCTGGCAGAGTAATCTTTTTTTCTTCTTCGAAAATAAGTTGAACCATCGACTCGTATTCCTCAACACTCACTTGTCTGGTAATTCTGCTCGGAATCAAAACTACTCTCGGGATGAGAGATCACAGGCTTAGTATAGTCAAGCCGGTTGTACGAACAGAAAGATTCTTCAGAGAGAAAAGGCAAAGCTTGCGCTAATTCGGCGCGAAAACGGCAAAGAAAGTTCGTTTGTAGGAAGGTAGCAGGCGATTTTAATGAATTAACTTTCCATTCGTCGAGCGAGAATACAAGGCGATGTAGAGGGGTTGGATGAAGAGAAACAGCGCATCAATGGCCGTGAAAAGGGTGGCGCGAATGAAAGACGGGTCCGATTCGAAAAGGTCGGAGAAGAATTTTTCCGCGAGCTTGACTCCTCTCGACTGGCTGTGCTCTTAATTTCTTCCGGTTCTTTCTAGCCCTCTCTCTGTCTCTGTCTCTGTCTGTTTTCTACAGGCCGAGCTTTACGGCGATATCAAAAACTCGAGTCGACTTGTTGATTAATCTAACGAGCACACGGGTCGATTTTCTTGTTCGTCGCTTCGGCGAATTAAAAGATTTTAACGCGTCATTACGCGTCATCTCGGACGAGGTCTCCGTTAATCCCGTCTGTCACTGCGAATGGTAATAAACGTAATTATGTTTACGCGTCGAGGGGGCGCGACTGAAAGTTGTCAGATAGACTGCCGCGACAGTACGACGCTGGATTCTTTAGCGAACATTCAATTTCCCTCTGCTGTTCGATTCAGTCTTTCTCGAACCTTTGAGCACGCCATCAGAGAACAAACGCTTTCATTTCTTTCCCCTCTAATTACTGCACTCTCTCGCGCATCTCGAGCTGAAAATTCAAAGAGTCGTTGGCGAAGAATTAAAGGCGACGTGGTGCAACATCGAGCAACTGGATCTTCTTGTGTACCAGATCGGCTGTTCCCTCGCTCGTTTAAAGGTACCACGCGGCAAAAATGTTGAACGATCGCGAAACGATCGAAGCGAACCGCCCGCAAGTTGGTAACGAGCGCGCGCGCCAACCGGTTTTCCCTTCGAATCGATACGCTTCTTTGTACATCGTATTTCCGCTCGGAATTCGCATTTTTCTCCGACACCGATCAACACAACGCGGAGCGCGAGTGCGATCGAGCGTGAGCGATTAATTGGCCACCGGCGCACACTGACATCGCTTTCTGGGCGACACGGCTACAACACAACTAACGAACAAACGAACCGCGACGAGACTCGGAAGAACGAACGCGTATACCAGCCAGAGACACAGCTGGAAAACACCGACAGTAGCAAGAGAGACTAGCCAGGATCGAACGTGCATACGTAACGAGAAAAACGAAACGAGTGAAACGAAACGAGCAAAGAGAGAGGAGAGAAAGAGAGTCGATGGATGAATCGATGGTAGTGGTAAGGCTGGGCTGACGTAGATAGAAAATTAGCTCGCGGAAGGAGCGATAGAGAAGCTGCGCGTATGTGTATAGATTTTGTTTGCCAGCGAAGGATGTTCTCTCGAGGAAATTATTCGACCTCGTCCACGGAACGATTTTTGTGGTCGACTGGTTAAACATTTCGCTGCGGCTGATTTACTTCTCCTTAATGGATATTCATATATTCCCGTTCTAGGCTATTTGCTTAGATTCTGTGCTGTAGTATCCTAGGACTCGCCTCTTTCGTAACGTTGCTCTACTCACACTCGATTTCCACGACACGCGACAACCACGAGACGCACGAGTAAATCGCTTCCTGTTACGTGACTCTTCCTCCGCTCGACCCCGTACTCGAACGGTTTGTCGCGTTCCTTCGTGTTACACGCTTGCGGGAACACGCGGCCCACGCGACCGTCTACCCGTCTGCTCGCCGAGTCTGCACGGAAAATACGCTCGAGGTGTGCCGCAAGGTGCATCTTATTCGAGATTCTAGACGCGAAAGATTTTCAACAGCGTTTCTCCCACACCCCCTTTTCTTTCTTCAACCACTTTCAACCACAATCGTTTTCGTTTTTTATTTCCATTTCTTATCTTCCGTTTCACGGTTATCGTCGCCGTGACTTCTACGAACCGGTAAATCGCTGGCAATTCTCAACCACCGATAACGGAGGGGAACGAGAGGAAGAGGAAAGGGCACCCTTTCGATCGTCGAAACTCGCTCGGGGGGTGAGACTTCCTTACGTCCGCCCTTAAAGGATTAAGGTGGGATATTTCGAAGGTCAAACTCTACCCGTTAGTTGAGTGAGACAACGGATAATCCCGCAATCACGGCCCTCGTGCTATAGCTATCGTTCCGATATATATATTGAAGGGTTTCGATTAATCGGCCTCTTGGAAGTGGTGCGGATCAAGGGATAGCTGCTGGTATTCTCTCGTAGAAGGGAATCGTTTTTCCAGTTCAATCGAATTCCACGGACGTTATTTTATTCGAAGAACTTCACCAACGATCCGATCCGTTATTATCAGGACAAGGTATATGTGTACAAAGTTGTTCCGTTGTTTCTATCGACAGTTCGCTTGGCGGCAGAAGAATCGACGACGAAAGTCGATTTACGAGGCATGAAAAGAGATTCTGTGGCGATTGATTCGCGATCGTTTCCCCGGTATCAAGCCAATATCATCTGTGATTCGAAACGATGCCGTATACCCGATACGTTAATCTTCGATAAGTAGCGCGCGACTGTTATCGTTTGTACATTGACCTATTTTGATCATTTACTTCGATTATTCGGATAACATTTCTCTCGTGGAAACAGATTTTCCGTTAGATCCATGAATTTTACAAAAAGAAGTAAGGGTGGGGGGGGGGGGAGAGAGAGAGAGAGAGTCGAAGCGGTGAAGAGCGAGCTCTGGCGATCGTTATTTTTATCCGCTACGAACGAACCTGTCGAGAAATTATGCTGTTACACAAATCGTTACGCGCGATAAAACGCGTGCATCGGGCAAAGCCAATTTACCGCGCGAGTGCGCTCCAGCCGAGAGGTCGAGTGCGGTGCATACGTCGAGTTTTTGGGAAAAAAAATCGTGGGAAATCCGAGTGGGCACCGGTGAAATTTCTTTCGGTATTTGGCGCAAGCATAGGGTAAACACGGAAGTATCGATGTCGTAGCCTCGAACGACGTTAAACGTGCAGTTGCGACTAAACGATCGCATCGGAAACCGATATAGTTGCCCTTCGATACGCGAAACCTATACATATATACGCCGTGCAGTGTTGTACACTATGCAGCTGCGAGGAAAAATATGTTGGCAGAACGTCTCGGTGGATCGACAGCTGCGTGCCGGACGACGCGTCTGGTGTGAACAATTACCATACGTTGTTCCATTTATGGGTTTGCCAGTGTCAAGTTATTGTTGGTCGCTGGTCGAAGAAACCAACGAATTAGTAGTCGAAGAAGTTTTACAAGAGGATTTCATTCCTAGGAAGAATGTGAAAAAGTGGGACTAAGTTGGAGGAGAAAACGTTCGCAGCGATGGAAGGGAGATGAACGATCGAGTTGATCGACGATTAAATTGAATTCCTCTATCGGAGCGGAGCTCTATCGAAGACGATACACGGCTGACACGCGCGCGACCGCACGCACGTATGTGCCACGTGGGAAACGATGCGTTACGGGAACGATTCGATAATCAGACACCGATCCATCGAGTATCCGAAGTTTCGGTTTGTCCTCGAAATCGACTGTCAGTCCTATTTCCGCGACATCGTTGATGGTTGTGGACGAGATAACGCGACTCATTGACCGAGTTCTCATCTACGTGGCTCTAGGCGGACAGGCACACCCACTGTTTGCTTCAGCTACGGAAAAATCCATCGGGATTTCGCGACGCGTTCGTTCTAACGTCATCGTTTATGCTACCGCTGTGTCAGAATTATGCAACGATCTTTCGAGGATGTTCCCCGCGGCTCGCACGAATTGTCACCGATAGAAGGTCAAGCGTTCGTCTGGAGGATCGAGAGAGAAAGAGCCGCGCGCGATCGACGCCTCTGTAACCTTTTGCGTCGTGTGATCCTCGATCAAGTGAACTTTTCACAGGTTCTCCTGTTGTTAGACACTTTCTCGAATCCGGAAGGGACTTGTGCTCTTTTTTTTTCTTTTTCCTCTTTATTCTTAAAGTATGATAAACGATCGAAGGTGAAACACACTGTTGTTGCGTAGTAAACTACGTTAACCGCGTAGAATCGTTCGAGAGGTGGGGAACGACTTGAACGTCGCGAGAGTACAAAATAAAGATGATGCGTAGACAAGATGATCTTTACCTCGATATCTCGACACGATATACCCGCGACGCGACGCAGACGACGCGCGAACAGCAACTGGCCGCCTTTCGAATTCGCGGCTGGTTTGCACCTCGACGACGGTTATCGCGCGACACGAGTATCCCCTCTTCTCTTGGATCCCCCACCACCCTCCTGCTTGAACCTCCCACTCTATGATTCTCCTCTCCACTTGCTCTCGTGCCGCACGGAAAATCGTACCCCCACCGAAACAAGTGGACTTCCCTCCCTCGCGTGCTTTCCAGTCGGTCTTTTGCCGTCTTGAGGTGTGCGTTGTTATCCGTTTTCGTCTCCTTTCGGTGTATCTGTCCTTCGAGAGTATGGAGAATGAGAAAAAGAACAGAGAAGAGAGGATAAAGTCTCGTCTAGCAACAAACTTATATTTGTACGGCGCACCGTTATCGTACCATTTCTTCGTTCTTTCTCGCCCCCAGCCCTGCCGGACTCTATTTTCGCGTGTATCAAATCGATTCGCCCTTGCACCTTTAAGATATTGCACAGCATGCGGCAGTCGGTTGGACTTCCTTTCTCTCTCTTTCTCTCTCTCTCTCTCTCTCTCTCCTCTCTCTCTTACTCCGGGTGCTCGCATGAAATATTTGCACGTAAACGTAGGTCACGTATCGAGCCATACCAACAATGTTTCGCGCACAACCTCTACGGGTACGCGTGAATGCAGAGGACCGTAGTTGAAAACGGTACACGCGAAACCGAGTCAGCTTGCCACCGATACGATTCGTTTGCTGCAAAATCCACGCTATTCGAGTCGAACGAATTTATGAATTGAAGCGTTTAATAGTTAAATTCCCGTGCGAATAGAAACGGCGAGGAAACGGATCGGTGTTTTATTCAAAGGTTCGTTTCGCGTAGTTGACGCGTTATCTTATTGGTGTATCGATCGAATCTTCGCTGTTTATTCGCTCTGCTCTCCCTTTCTTTCTCTTCCCCGTTCGATCCCTTCTCCGTGTCGCACAGGCGAATTTCTTATCGCGAATGATAAGGCGCGACTGATAACATTGCCGAACATTCGTAGCCACCAGTCACCAGTGCTATTTTCAGCGATTATTTCATCAATATGCTGTTCTTTTTTTTTTAGAGCGATTACTGCTTCGCATGGAGCGTTGCTATCATTCTATAGACAAATTGCTTAAATGTTAGCAGATAAAGTGACTTTCGCTGAATGAAAAAGTCACGATGCTTTCTTTAACGACGAAGAGTGGAAGCGGTTAAATTAAAATCATCATCGAGAGGATCTAAATATAAACGTCGGATTTAGAAACCCGAACTAATCGAATTGACATGCTGTCTAGAATCGTTCACGGTCCTCTTAATGCGAATAGAATCGAAGGATATTTAAATCTGTCGCTCCAAAAATATTACACCCTCTTCTATTTTGAAAGCAACACTGTTTTTCAAACATTTTCTTTAGCAAGAGAATCAACGAGCATTCGAATAACTCGCTTTTCCACAATGATGATCGTTATGTTTACCGCTGCGAAATCGTCAAATCCTTCGTATTTAGTCGGCCTTGTATTACGTAACGAGATACGAAAAACTCGTGAAACTGGACCTAAAAGAAGACCGAGCAGAAAGACAGAGAAACCATTGGTATAGGTCTTTTTTTTCAAAATTAGCACCCATTCGTTCCAACCACGATAGATTAGATACGGGGAAAAGAGAGCGTGTACGTTTGGTTCCCTCGTATTTTCCTTCGGATTTTCTCTCGTTAATTAGCCGTTGATTAATTACGGAGGCTTGCCAAGATAAAAAAGTTTCCCCACCGTGTAAAATCGCGATATACCGGTCAGCCAAGACGATCGTTTATCGCGGCCTTTCCGTCTGTTTTTGAACCTTTTCAATTCGATCGATGATTTTTTCCCTGGCTTGCACGCCGTTGTTTCTCTCTTCGACGTGATTTATCGTTCCATATAGCGAAATGTACGCGTCTTTATTTTCATAGAGGAGTTTGAGAACAATGATTAATCTCCCCTAAAACATAGAGGGAGGGAGAGCTGTTTTTACCGCGGGGAGAATCATCCGAGAATTCGATTCTAATTAAACTGCGTTTTGGGACAAACTGACGTCGCGAAACAATCTTCTCAATCCTAATTCAAATGGGGCTCAGTCCCGTCTCTCTAACTTTCGGAGAATTTTACGGTGAATTCGGCGCGTACACGTCGTGCGTCACTTCGTTGAAAAATCTCGCCGACTGCGTGAACAATTTCCACGGTATTTCCCGCGGTATGAAATCCGCCGCGAGCATCGTCTCCCCGTCTGTTTGATGCGCCGCGCCGGCAAAATAAGCTGTACCTCGCTTTGAAGGAAAAGGATGCGATATCGTGTCTTACGACCGTTCTTCCTTCGCCCTCTAACAGCTATAAAGTTACGGCTTTTATCATTCTGTCCGGACGTCAGGGATGATACGCGGCCCTTTCCCAACTCCCACGGAATCTGCCAGATGCAATTGTAATTTTTGTTGAAGAAATGCTCGTCTCTTAAGTTTGTGCTATTTATATTATTTGCTCGATGATTTATGGCGTCCTAGTAGCTTAGAATATCCTGCTTCTAACATTTTCAGCAACCAATTTATTAGCTCTTTGTTTAAAACTAATTAATACCTCTGTTACTTTATACGATTGTTTGTTGAATTTCTTGAAACCAGAATATTTGTAAGTTCAGTAAAAGTTACATATATTCTTGTAGTATCCTTTATGAGGTTAGTCATGTTAAGCAATGCAAGATTACACGTTGACTCGTAATCTTTTTTCCAAGTTTCTATACACATGCATATATGTAAATATTTATTTCTACTTGATATTCGACCGTTCTTTTTCTCATTACTGCAAATCTTCGCGTCGCACTTGCCTCGTTTCTTTCTACTTTCTATCGCGTTCCCCCCTTTTCTATATCACATTCCCTCTTTAGTCTGCAGAGCGTGTCGTGCATAACATTATGTCGCACGATCGCGAGATCGTGGTCGAAATCTCACGCGAATGATCGCGACTCGATTTTTCACCTTGAAGCTCGCGGAGACCTCGGCGACGGCCGACTTCCGCTGATAAGCGGCGCCATTCGATGATCGATTCGTCAAGACGTCATTCCGCTCGTTCGTCCGTGACGTCAGTTTCCTGCCTGATACATCTCCGATCCCCGTTTCCTCGGATAAAATATCGAAAGGGTTGTGTTGCCCGTTAGCCGAAAATTAATCGCGTCCACGGGTATTTCCGATTTTCTGTCCGCCAATCGGTCGTGGCCACGGCCGTGAGAAATTGGACTGATTTCATCGGTAATTATTTCCATCATTCCCTCGGGCTGAATCCCAGCTGGTTCGGCTACCGTCGACACGAAATTGTTAATTACGGTGATTAATTAGATGTTGGCCGGATAAAAGTACCGCAGCCAATGAATTGATCGGTCGCTCGATTTCCATGGAACGTCACGTATCGCACGATTTTAGCAGATCGTCAAGTATTTGCATTGGAAAGTTTGGTGATGTGTTATTTTTGTACGTAAATTACATTCAGACGTAACAACATTTAAAGGCTAACGTGGAAAACTGCGTAGAAAATTCTATATTTGTTTCAACAATGTTTTATTTTCTTGTAAGTATGCCATAAAATCATCCGGTAATCTTTCTTTCGATATTTCGCCGTTGAAATGTATGCAAAAGTTAGATATATTGGAACTTCAAACATAATTACATAAGTAGCGAAATTTCGTTTAGGCGAATTCCATTTATTTGCCCGATATTTTAGTTAATTCCCACGTGAGATTCTCACGTGACGACTCATATTCTCCAATTGTAAAGAAAAATCCCTGTATAAACAATGTTATTCCTCAGATACTTAATTCTTTTTGCGATCAAAAATCGTACGAGCGAAGTTTGTCAAAATCTTGGCCAGCTTTGCGATTGTAAATATTCCGCAGAGCGTCATTGATCGGACGTGTAATTCGCCTAGTTTTCGCCGCATACAGGTATACACACGTTATGTAACTGTTCCTCCAGCGAACGATCGAACCACGACGTCCTCGTTCTGTCCGTGACACGGTCGGAGCGCGCTTCTCCCGCATCTTTGAAAACGAGCTCGCCGAGCACTCGTGTTTTCCACGGCGCTAGCTCAGCCGGGTGATTAATTCCGCGTCACGTTCGCTCGTTAAATCATAGACCGCGGGCCCGATCAACAAGTGTTACTTCTCGGACGGGGCACGCGGATCAGGGAATGGAAAAAAGCAGCGTTCTGTTATCCACGTTTGGCAGACTTTCAACGAATACCGCGAGTTCCGCGCGAAGGAACGCGAATCAGTGCCGCGGACATTCGTGGAGCGCAGCTTGTGTGTTGTCCCGCAGAACGGGATATCTATCGATCGTAATGCAACTTTGATGGTACATCGAGAATTAAACTGTGTTTGACCTATTTCGGGTTGTTTATCCTTTCTTCCTCGTCGTAGAGCTGATACACGATGTTTTCACAATTGCGGAGTAACAGGGAAGCAAGTGATTTTTCATGACATGATAAATCGAAAATGTAGGATAAACTGTTTTTTAGAAGAACGAGCTTGAAAATTTATTAGGTACGCGCGTTCTAACTGCAGGTTTCGATTTGATGGATACGTATCGGATATGATTTAGATTATGTAGACCATGTTGGTATTTGTAAATGTGGGCAATGCGATGATCAGGTTCCTATCATCGATATTATCTTATTTACTGTTGAATCGTATCGTCAGTTTCTATCATTCCGCGTTTAATTGGAACGCCGTCATAGATGAAAATAGCACATTGATTTGTCGTTTAATAAATAAAAAATAAATAGTACACTACAAAGAATGTATGATAATTCGACTGAAACTTATTTTTTCACGATGAATCATCCTCTCCTTGTGGTTGTATCACGATTGCAGAGATATCTTCTCTCTGCAGGAAATACAAACAGAGATATAAAGAGATCTGCGCATAAAATCACGCCTGAGAGACACAATATAGTAAACAGAGCGCAATAAAGTCTACAGAGAGATATAAAGAAATCTATATAGAAAATCACGAAATGAATCTTTCGCTTCGACAATACCACCATTGATTTTTGGATTCAATGAAACAGCAGAATGTCTCGATACATTTTAAAACCCCCGATCGTAGCTGCGATCGACAAAAGAGGAGGAAGGTAAAGAAAAAGGAAAAATGAGATATAAATCAGATTTCCTGAAATTTGAACGCTGACGGTGCTTCCGGTGATTCGACCGAGACGAGAATTGGAGTTTGTGCAGCGAGTGATCGTCGCGGTGGTCCGCGTTGATCTGAAAGGGCGCCAGGCGACCGGCGGCGTCTCGGCTGCTTCCCACCACTGGTCGACGCCATTCTATCCATCGACGCAAGCTCAACGAGTCCAATAACCCCAGACCTTCGCCAAGATATCGTCGTATGTCCTCTAGGGGCTACCGATCCGGATCGTTGTCCACGACGAGATCAGGAATCGTTATTTCCGTTTCCGTTTGTTCAGTCTATTGTTCGGAGGTGAATTCTTATCACTTTTCGACGCGACAGATTCGTTTCTTATTTTCTTTTCGATTATGTTTTTCTTTCGTACACTCGCAAGGGAAAGTTTCCAAGCCTGGAAATTCAAAAAACTACGAAACTTTGGAGCTCTGTAAAAGGATACATATGTATGTATGACGCAATTAGCAAATTGCAGTTCTTACTCCTATGACGACTGTTCCAACGAAGATCGCAGGAAAAAAACAAGTCACGATTCTCGTGTTTTGCAGGTGAACAATTTCATCGTTCAGTAAACTGCCGATCAATTTTATATTTCCAATTCTTTGCTTCCTATTTGATTTACATAGTAAAAATATATACAACAATGCAAAAGTATCGATTGTTCTTAGATTCCGGTATTGATTTATTAGAAAATTTGATAGAGCTATCAGGTGTTTTTAAAAGACTTGCTTCATCGAACCTAACGAGCTTTTTTCCCATCCGTATAAATAAGTACATTGAAAAACTATCTTTTCGCTGTCAAGTAGCATCGAAATGAACAAAAATGAATCTGTCATATCTTTTCCGTGTGGTCCTCCGATATTATCATTCTATTACTAAAAGGATTTGATCATTCTCATAAGTAAACCGAAGAAAAATTGGTGCATTAAAGCTTTACAAAGCGTGTATCGTGTTCTCTATCATCTTTGAGTTTTTTTTTTTTCAAAGGCTCGGCCATCTGTCAACAATAATGGCCACGGTGCATCGGTTACGATGGTCGGTTACGCCGCAAAGTTTTCCTATTTCGCGGGAAATTTTTCTCAGGCGACGAGGAAACAAGCCGTGAAATACGTCCTCGGGCAGTGGGTCGGGTGTTCTGTTCACGAACGGCGTTTAATAGAGGAAGGATTCGTCTACTCAGGCCATTCCCTTTTACGAGGGACGAAAGCGCGCGCGGCGAGTATATCTTTTGAAACCCACGACAAGCGACTCCCGTTTACTAGAAGGCATCATATTTTCAGCTACCTTTCCCTCTGTTTTTTCCGCGCGACCAAAAAGAGGGAGGCGGTAAAAATTCTCGCCGGGACGTGCGCGTCGCATTCAAGCCGCAAATCATTAAAAATCGCCGAGAACGTGACGCGACACGGCAAACACTGAATACGTCGATCGTGACCCAGAAAGCATCGTTAAAAACTCCCCGATCGCGTATAATCATTTTCGTGTTTTCATCGAAATTTCAATAATGTGCACGGAATAATCGACGCTGGAGAATCCCTTTAAAGTAGCTATAGAGATTAGAATATTGTTAAAATAACGATACTGTCAGTATGTTAATTCAAATGTTAATTCGAACGTGATCGTATTTCTAAATATCGTTCGTTTTATGTAAGATATATTTCCGTAGCATTGGCATTGAAATTGCTTATCACGCTTACTTATACGATTACTAAAAAGGAAACACCCAGCAGATCTCATAAAGGATATAACCTAACAAACTCGAAGATGGTACCCCACTGGGGGTAACCACCCACATGATAATCAAACAGCTAAGAAATTCTACCAAATGTCCAAATTGGACAAATTGTGAATGTGAAATATCAAATAAAAAAAAAAAAAACATACGATTGGATTGGTTTCCTAGAAAGACGTTCGACGTTGTGTCTTAAAATATCAAATAAACACGGTAAATTAAATTAGATGATTAACGATAACTGTATTGTATCTTCTATATGTTATACGTATTTAGGCAGTTGTTGAAAAAATCGTGTAACGGCAGTTGCCCTAGAGAAAACGCAAGAAACAAAGGCGTATTTTATGCAGCATTATCCAGAATCTGGGTAGTTTCACCGAGAGAGCAAGTTAGCGACGTTTGTAGTTCAGAGAGTGGCCTTGAACAGTCAATTGACTTCAGCAACTAAGGGCTAAGGTCATGAACAAACTAACAAGTACCCTAACATATATATATATATATATGTCTTCCAAAGTGCAGTTAGATCTTTGTGTCAGTATCGCTTCATCTCTGTTACAAATTCGTTTCAAGTCGATCTAATCTTCCACCTCTATCCTATCTTACCACTTTTAAAAGAAACTATTATCAATTTAAATTGGTCATTGTAGCAAATTCTCGTAATAAATGTTTAGTTGAAAATCGTACGCCAACATCGGTAACCCGTTATTTAATCGTCAGCATGAGAGAGGACGACACGACGTTTAACGATAGAATCGGGCGTTAGCTTGCGGCCGCCTCGGGGTAAATAAATAAATGGGTGGAAGAGTTGGATGTAGTAGCTGCAACCAGACAAAGATAAATTAGGCGAAGTTAGCAAGATAGAGACTCGGAGAGGGATAGAGAGAGGGGTTTGGCGTGCAAAACGCGGAGAATGAGGGTGAAACGAGGGACGAAAGGGATCGTCGGCGTGCGACCGCAACGGTGAAACCCGAAATTCCGAAACCAGAAATTCAGGGCTCGGCAATACCAACGGGGCCATAAATGTAACGTTTCGAAACGACGTGCGCCAGCAGCTCGACTATATTATGGTGTTTCTCACCGGAAGTTATAATTGTTTGCCGAGTTTCACTGGCGCGCGCGATCCCCTCGGGAGGTGCAACGTTGCGTCTGTCTATTTCTCCTTTCTCTATCTCTCTGCTGGTATTTTCAGTGAACACCTTGTTCCCATCATAGACTTTGTTGCTGATACAGTTTTTGTCAGTTCTACACGTTGACAGCTCAGCCGTTCGCGTTCTTTGTCGCCACGATTCCACTTTAAAGCGTCCTCGAAACGTTCGCTGCTAGCGGATAAAAGGTGCGCGACGAGGGATTCGACTCATCAAACGCAGATATCTGCATACTAATTACTTTTGGCCGAGCGCGGGCCCGGAACGCGAAACGAATTTCGTTTCCGGGAACGTTTCACACGGTCGAAAACGAATTCCGCTGGCTGTGTCTGTCACTCAAACCCGGCGTCCCGGCCGCGATCGTTCGCGACAGCTTGAATTAAAATCCCCCACGGATTATTTTTTCGTTGCGAACCATCGGAAAATCTCGTGATCCGGAAGAGAGGAGCGAGAGGATGGCAAGACGCGTTTTCCGGTGTGTGGTTCGAGAAAGGGAAAAATATTGGCACGTCCGAGAGGAACTCGAAGATACCGGGCACTTTCGCGCAAGAAAAATACTAACGATAAATTTGCCTCTTCCTACTTTGCCTCTCTGCGATTTCTCCTGGCTTCCTCTCGTTGTCGTCGAGCCATAGGTTGGGCGCTCGTAAAACCTAATATTTTTCGTCATATTTCAGACGCGCCAGCTTCCCGATCGCGGGATCGCGGCGGCCGCGTTGTAAATTGCACGAATAAAAGTCATCGTAAACCAACCACTGCCGATAATTCGTGAAATATCTTCGAATTATCTCGCCGTTCTTTCCATCCTGCTATCTATGATAGCCGTTAAATAATAGTAGATTCAGCGACTGCCATGATGCGTACTTATGCTATAAATGAAACGTAAAGAGATCGCCTCTTTAACCTTTTCCGGGTGGTCTATTTCTTTCCCTTCATTTCCGGTACTCTCGGTACGATCAGAAATCCTCGCGGTGTCGTATGAACGTGCAAGTTCATTTCAGATACTCATCGTCTACACGGATAAACGATAGCGTCGTGAATTGCGAATTGAATTTTTACTCCATCGAGGCAATTTTTCCATTTCGAAGCGCTTTGGAGAAGTTGTGCGTGACGCGCAGTCGTGAGTTTGTGTTTCAATATTTATTTGCGGTACCAGTGCGTGTGTTCCGGCCTTTGACGATACGTTTGTGCGCTGTGCCTGCTGGGAGATCTCTAAATCAATTGGATACACACGTACTCGTTAATTATTCCAGATGGTTCTCGTCGTTATTAGAGTCTGAAAGCAAGCGTTTATTGGTAGATCGGATAATTCGGATCACGAAAAGCATAATTTAGATAGATGTTACGAACGTTACTTACATCGGTATAGGATTGACTTCTCAAGTACGATGCGCCACTATAGTGGCTCATTCTACTGACTCATTCGCTCATCTTTTGAACTAAACGATCTTTTCCATTTGTCTTGCTTCATACTTTCCTTGTCCTTGCATCGTTTTACAACAATGTTAACAATATATAGAATATATAGTCTTTGTTTTTGATACGCCAGTGTCAGATATCAATTGTTGCTTTTCGTTAAAATAAATATACCATTATTAAATGCTCTTTTTAATATGACGATCCGTATCCTTGTAATTCTTTAGAATCTTAGAATCAAAATGTTGCTTTAAAGTAGAAAACGAAGAACAATTTGAAAAACGCTATCGCGCTGAAAATTATTGTGACGTGGGTCTATGTGTCGTACCATGCTTTAAAATACATCACACTCAATTGTATTATTAATTATTAAAGTAAATTATTAGAGTTCAAGTATATGCATCATATTTTTAAGAAAAATTCTAATTTTATTATCAAAAACTTCATTCCAATGTGCTTGCGTAGAAAACAGCATTATCCGTCACACATTGCAGTGGTGTATCGTTTACGCGAAATTCGCGTCAAACTCTGCCGCACGGAGAAACAACCCCGCACAAAATTCAGTGGCTAGGAAAGAAATGATACGGAACATGCAGAATTTACCTGCTTCTCTACGGAAAAATGTACGTCTCCTAAGAAGCTCAAGATCCTTGGTGGCGTCTAAAAGATCTTCGTGAACCTCAATTTGTCGTGAATAAAAATTCGTTGACTTTAAGACGTCTTAATTCAAGATTCTATTCATAACTCAATTTGACAGACTTAACTCCAAAGCATTCTACTTTACATTCAATAAATTCCGGATTCTGTTACGAAATTTTACGACTCTTAATTTGTCCAATAAGATTCTCACAACTTGCTAGGATCCTAGCACAAGATTCCACGAACTGTGGATAATTTAACTTGTTAGATTTCATGACTTTGTGGTTAGCCTCAGCAATGTCTCGTGATTCTTGTCCGATTTGAGTCTCAAGACCTCGGAATACTGATACTAGCACGAAGTTTCGTGTCTTCTGTCCGACGCCACTTTTAGGTTTCTCGATACGAGGTCTCATAAACCCGAAGTACACAGGCTCCTACGTCTCTGTGATCACTCGGTACAAGGTCTTATGAGGTCAAAGTGGTCTGGTTCTAGTTTCACGAGTATTACTGCTTTAAACTATGTTCCGAAACTAGCGAGGTTGTATGACTTGGAGACTTATGTGCGACTCTAGGATTCTGTTAGCGTGTTGTTATAGTTTACGAATGCTCTTTATCGAGCAACTTCGGTTCCTCTGTTTTCGTTATGGATTTGGTAATTTTAGGTATAGCCCTTATCAATCTGTTTAACTGTTTGTCGCAGTATTCGCGTTTAATAAATTTAGTTTCGTAATACCAGGCATTTCGTTCGTTTATTTGCTACCATTTTCCGTGTCCTTGATGTACTCAATAATTTTCTCTTTTTTAATCCATATCCTCGTTATTAGCAAACTGCGGATGTTTTTGCATTTATGACAGAAGATATACAAACGTACGTAAACAAATACTAAATATTTAAGTTACATCTCTTCGGAAAAATATCTTCAGAAACATTTGCCGTCTATATATTAAAATTTCATTTCAAGTATATATTTTCACTGGAACAAAATTAGATAGAAATTTTGCTACAATTTTCCCTATACTTTCTTAAAAGACACTATACATATCTATAAATTATTTATAAGACCATTCAAATTCTACGAGGACAAATCTAAATTCAATTTGTACGATTATGCCCAAACTCGTTCCGACAATGACCGATACAGCTGCAGTGCATCTTGTTTTGGTTTTGACCGTGTTCGATCACTCGCGTGAAATTCCCAACTCCAAGTTTTCCCACCTAGCGGTATTGAGTTTTTACGACAGCGGACCACCAGTAACGCGACATTCATCACTGTCGACCGATCGTTTCGATCGTGGCTTACGTACTCGACAAGAAACCCAGGATCGTGGAAATTACCTTGAACGATAGCTAGAACGTTGCATTGCTCGGTACTGTACTTTCAACGATTTTTTTCCCCAACTACCTGTAATTATCCAACATCCGCTAACGCACCGTGCATTAACAATTCGAACGAAAATATCGCAGCGATGTTCGACTGTTTTTGTAAATCTTTCTCTTTTCTACGTTTCCCTAGCGCTCTTCAATTTGTTAATTACACCGCAATCTCTAGTCATAATTACAATTTATATTTAAACAAAAGTTACTAGCGTGTTCTTTATGAATTTATTATCTTCAATTTTGATGTTTGACGACAACTTGAAATAAACGAATTTTCAGTTAAATGTTCTCGGTTATCGCGAATCCAATGTAACGCTTTCGAAAGTGTACAGATCAATCCAGCTAGCTTCTGCCTATTAGTCGAGTGTTAAAAATAGCCACTCGTTCGAAATTAACAAAGAATAAAAAGCAGAAAGCGGGAAAAATAAAGTCGTAGGGCAATTCGTTCTACAATTTGCATATGGACGAATGTTTTCATCGATACAGAAATATGGCATTCATAACTGTGTTCATTGCGCGTTACAATATTGCTATCTAGATTTTGTAACTCGCGTCACGACAGCTTTTTTCTTTCTATTTTCTTGTTATTCTTTTTTTCCGGGTTTATCGCTACGGTGATTCCGCGCGAGGCGTATGGCGTGTTGCGAAAAACGCGTGGCACGTTTGCGATAGGAAACTGGCGTGCTTGTAAGTGGTTCAACGATTTTCATATATTTTCTTGTATTTTCTAATGGGCCACGTTACAAGGGGAAGTTACGCGGGCTACACGAAGGTAGAACGTGACCTGTAAGATATGTGTGCCGCGTATTAGTTGTTTAACGAGCCGCGCGCATGTTAAGTCACACGCGTTCAGAGAATGGCGAGTGAAACGGATAAAACGCGCCTGCTCGCCTAGTAAACAAAAGAAAGAACTCATTCCGTCTGAAATACGGAACAAAGAGGAGGAAAAAAATAAGAAGAAAAAGTTGAAAACTCAAAAAAAGCCCGGAGCCTGTTGTACATCGGAGGAATGCGAATCGCGACCTTGTTCGCTCGGCTTCCATCGTTTAGTCGAACCTCGTTCAACGCTTCACATCGATCGTATTTACTTAACTCTCTATCGAAAGCTCACGTTCTGTGAGAAAGTATCGTACACAGACGGAAATCTTTCTTCCGAAATTCGCGGCATCTTTTCACGAATTTGGCCGCGATCGTCGAAACGAAATCTGGGTCCTGCCAACTGCGCTGGTTTGGAAAGCGGCGCGGCACGTACAGGGTGTTGCGGCCTCATCGGATGGAAAGAAGCCGGGAATCGAGCTTCCCTTTTACGTTAAAGAGCGGAACTCTTTCGCGGAATTGAAATAGTACGTCGGGAATACCGGCACGTGGCGTAGAGGAAGAGCCACGAAAGTGGATGCAAGAGCTACCCCAAGCAGGAGGAGATGGGGTCGAGGGGATGAAGGAGTGGAGCGCGCAAAGGGAGAAAGAGAAGGCGGCTCTCGCACGGAGTAATTAAAACTCTGAAAGTCCCTAAGTCGCCTCAGACTGCGCGTAATTTGCAAACGCGCTCCTTCGCCCTGGGCGCGCGCGCATGCTGCGGGGTTAGAAAACGAACGAAGATGGAAGATCGACGAGTAGTCAGTGCGGCAGAGAACAGGATAACGTCGAGACTTACGGCTTGCTAGCATCTCTACCCCTTCTTTCTTTCCCTTTTCTCTCTTTTCGCCTTCCTCTCTACGAACACTCGTGTCTTCTTCTGTTTATCGGCCAATTTATTCTCTTCATCGTTCTCACGAGCTTTCCCTCGAGATTCCCCCATTTTCCCCTGTTACCGATGATGTTTATGCATCTTGCAGTCTAACCAAGTTCGTGCCGGTACTCTGTGTCTTCGTTTCGAAGTCGAATCTTTGTCCCGTGGACCGAGCTATCGTTTGATGTTTCCACGTGTTTTTGGGGCCCGGAAGCGATCGATAGGCCGCGCGTGAGCGTGCATTTCGCTCGATTTATGCCAGTCCTGCCAAGGTGGGAGTAAAAAATAAAGGAAATGGAAGAGAACGAAAGGAAAAAAGATTCGGTGGAACGAGTGAGAATGAGAGAGACGTCTATGTCGGAGAAAGTCGGTCCGATGGGATGGCGACGAGCGAGTGCCGGGCCAGAGCTTTTAAAAAACCGAACACACCGGCAGTGTCGAGCGTTAAAAGGATGGATACGACTCTTTGAAGCTCGATATCTGCGCTCACACCAGCAACATTTCCCTCTCGCCACCGCTATCCCTTCTCCCTCCACCTCTCGTGTGCTCGAAAACTATCCGACAAACTGGCGGAACGTCGAACCGACGATGAAGTTGCAACTCGCGGCGCGAAGTCGCGATTCGAGGGCTGTGTGGAGCGTCGAACGTTCGTCGAATTTCGAAGCTCGCATTGAGAAAAGGGCAGAAAAGTGGATAAAATGGATTTATCGAAGGGAAGAGTGCAGCGGAAGCGTTCTGAGGGTGGAATACGAAGGCTTTGAACATATAGAAAGAGATCCGATCGAGAAGGTTCGAATAATTCCGTCGGCACGAGATTTTATTGTATGCATGCGATGTCAACGTAAATGAAAAATTATGAAGTTTTTCAAATTTATGAAAATTTATTTACTAAAGCATAGCACAGGTACCGGAAATTTCACTAGCAATGAACTTAAAGTTAGTTTTAATTGAAACTCGTTGACTATGTCAACTTAAATGAAACCGCGCTTTCCGCGACCAAAACGATTTGCAATGCGTACGAAGAATCCAAAAAGTTCAAAGGTTCCTATTTGCAACTTGGTTTTTATTTCGCTCTGGTTACTGCCATTTACACGTGTTTCCTTTTATCGAATCGTAGTTCTCGAGAAATGGAAAGTAGAGAGAACGTTCCTTCAAGCGGTACAATGCTCGACCTGGTTTCCCTCGCCCTTTCGATAATTAATACTATTCTTCCAGCATAGGCACAAAAGGTTAAGACGCGTTTCAGTATACCGCAGTATTTTCCTCTCTTACTGTCTAAGATTCGAAACTGTGAAACACGTGGCGTTACACGATACAATATAACACATTCTCCGTACGATGAACTTTTTCTCGAAGGTCTTTTTGGATCATTTACATGTGCGCGGGAGAGTAAAGGGTCGCACGTAAACCGGATTCGAGCACCGCGAAATATATCTGCCGGAAACTCGCGTTCGACAATAGTTACTACGAAATCGTGCAGGATAGACGTTCAGAGAATCGCGTGGGTGGCACAGGGCGATGTAGAGGGGTTGGCAGTGTAAAAATCGAGTGGCTCGGCACTCTCGAGGGACGAGAACTCGCGTAAAAAGGAGGATTTCCAATATCACGTCGCTCAGGCATCTTTTGGATCGGCGTTAATGGTCTCTTCCGTTCCCGTCATCCTTCCACCACCCCCTCAGCATCGTTCAGTCCCGAGATTTTTTTCTACATTCACCCCCTTCCCTCCGTTCTCCTGTGCTCTTTTCTTTTTTATCCTTGGAACGCGCGCGGTTCGTTTCCCATCAATCCGAGTCGAAAGCACGTCGGGGAGAAATTATAATAAGGGTCGGCGTTGCTATAATAACGACATCGGTATCGCCCGAGCTGAAAGAATATGAAAGTTCTCTAATGAATATCGGCCGAGCGACAACTGCCTCCATCGCGACGACTCGTATATTTTTTTGTGCTTTTCTCTTCCCTTTTTTTCTTTTTTTTCATTTCATCGTGCTTCGTTGCCCTTCGTCGAAACGTTATTTCGTGCCCGCGGCAAGACCTCGCGAAAATGCATTTCGCGAGTTGATCATCCGTTGCTCGGGAAAGAGCGTTTTTACGACACGCGCGTGGAAATAGATGGAGGCAGGTAGAAGTTTTTGCGTATCCTTTCCTTTGTTTTTCGATTTACTTTTCCCCTCCTTTCGCCCGTTTCGATCCGCGAGAACATATTTCGTTTTTCAGTCGTATTTTGTTATCGACGCGCGTGTCCTGTCGTATTTTTGGCGAGGAGGAAACATTGTTTCACGTTTTTCCTGCAACGGATTATACCGGCCCGTTCTTTCATCGGGAAACATAGGTATTCAGGGATTTGTCCGTAAATACGTTAAATAATGCGAGCGTTCCGGACAAACAGAACGCGCCCGCGACTCTCGATAATTAAATATCGGCGCCCGTTCGCGTGTTACGAGACAGCGTTTTAATCGGCTTTGAACTTGTCGATGAATCTCGCGAAACGCGCCTACCTTCGCCCCCGTTGTTGCTCTAACACCCCTGCCCCTTTTTTTTCCTCATTGAAAAGGATGGACGCGTTTCATCCCTCTCTTGTTCAGCTTCTGTCGTACATATGTACCTATATACAGACACAATGTGTGCACGCGAATTTCAGTTCTCGCGCTTTGCCGAATTTATGAGTGACGCGGGACTTTGGATTTCGATAAAAACTTAATCATGCACGGGCAACGAGTATCGATCGTGCCCAGGCTAATAAATCGAGACACGGTCCGGTTATTCCGTGCAGCCTGTGATCGTATTTCAACGTTGGCAAGACTTTACGACGCGTTTTTTACTCCTTTCGGACGCCTCCCTATGCTTGTTCCTTCTTCCCTCTCGTTTTTGCCGCGTGGCAAATGCGTAATTATTTTATGGCCGTTGTTGGTTTATCGAGAAGCGAGACGGGTGTCGTTTGTTTCTTGGTAAGACACACGAAATGAAGAATTATACGCGGCCACCGTGCATCCCGGTAAATGGAATTTATTCACGTAACGGCGGAACCATCGCGCGTGGCGTGCGGTAATGTGACATACCATTATCATCGCGTTAATGTTACCTTTTTTTAGGTGGCGGAGGTGTTGTCGTAATTCGCGCGATTATGAGAGTATTTTTTTATCCTTTCGTTTTTTGCATAATTGTCATTTGGCGAGCATTAATTTAACGCATAAATGTACAAATTAGAAGATTAATAATCTGGCAACTTGAAAATTTAATCATGTACTTTCGAAGAGAAAATTTGAAAATTTTGAAATTTAAATATTTCATCGTCTGGGCGTCGCAGATATTACATACAGAGGATCAAACATCGAGGCACGAGGAAGCGTTCATTTCGCTTCTCGCGACACGCGGTTCGTGCTTACTCTGTACTTTCGGTGCGACTTCTGTTTTCGTTACACGAACGAGCTCTATTGGATTTTACGACTGCCGCCGTAGATATGATTGAGTTACTAATAGCGCAACATTTTATCCTCGTCCTTCTAAAAACGCTGTTCTAGAAATTACAGTTGATGTTACTCTCCGACTTGGACAAACTTAGAAATCTGTAGCTACCACGATTTTTCTGATAAAACGAAATAATGAAAACTTTATATAGTTATAATCTTCCAATAGTTATCCAAGAATCTACGATCTACCATTCTACCCGTAATACTTTCCTTAAATAATATCAATGTTTCTTGGAATAACAGAGAGTCCTAATTTCATGACTGGAATTTTACCACTATGGTTTGAAAATGTTCTGTTCTTTTACAGTCGAAATCGTTTCGGAAATGCAATGGTCGGTGATAAAATACGCAAAACGTTTGAAGGTTCGCAAATCGTCGGCTATGCCCGCGGCACCGATCGATAACGCGACTTCCGTTTTACAATTAAGGTCGGCCACTTTCGCGCACTATACTTTATCGAAGTGTGGTATCCGGTCGGCTGGATATATCGTACGATGGATAGCAATAATTTTGACAGGGACTATCATTTCGCGATCGTGAAGGGAGTTAAAGCGGTTTCCGTTCCTCCTTCTAACCACGATTGAGGGTTTAGAGGTAATAATTCGAGCGGGGCTCACGTAAAGTTTGCGTAACATCGCGTTTGCGTATTTTATGGCCGTTCGTGATACTTCGACCACGTTGCACGAGAATGAATCGAAGATTGACAAGACATTCAGCATTGGAGATTAATGTCCTTTTCTGCAACTTGTGCATGAAAAGTGTTCCAACTTATTGCAGTATCGTAACTTGTCGTAGCTTATTTTATGTTACTTGACCGACAAACGATGGCAAATTAAATGGGTACGATTTATGAGTGAAAAAGCTGCACGTTCCATCGTTCTGATATATATATAAAAAAAAAGAAAGAACGTACACAAATTTCAGATATTAGCGGTAAAATTCTTTTGCCTCGGTATTCTCTTTATAACTCTTCCTTCGACATTTGCGTATGGAAATATTAAATACGCCTCTCGTCAAACGAACTCGGCTTCATTTGCAACTGCAAAAGCACCGCTAGTATTTTTCTCTTTCTTGTTTTTTATCTCGTGTTTTCTTTTCTTTTTAATGCCAGCGAGGCTGAACGCTGACGCGTCCACTTCTCAGTCGGTCTCTTTATTACTGAAAATATGGCGGTGTACGGAAAATCCTTGTAACCATTTCCATCTGGAGATGCACGATCTCCATGCTCGTGACGATAAATATTACCAGTCGACAACAATGCGTCGCTCGTACGTCCATTATTCGCATGCTAGAAAGACAGGCTTTATCGATAGCATCGGACCGGCCTCAGAGATATTCGCCATCTTTTATTACGCTGAGATATGTTACCGTCTCTGTAGGATCGTGGCGCGCGTCTTCGTATGTTTCCATGTCGATACGTATATAAGTACTCAAGCTCTGGTTTCTCGATGTGTACTCGTGTACATATACAGGCTCGCGAAAGTATTCGAGCACTCGTAGATAGTTTTCATTATGTAGAAAATATGTACATTCATACACGTAGAAATTACAAGATATGTATTAGGTCGTCCGAAAAATTTCTTTCGTTTTATAAGGAAATAATGGATGCACAACATTTTCCGTTTTACATTATTTTATCGAATTACGTATGATCTATTTTGTTCTATGAAAATAAAGATCAGAACGTTCGACAGATTAGGTTTCATATTTGTATAAAGATGCATCGTTGTAAAAGACGGGTCTGAAAGACACTTTTCTTCAGAAATCAGAAAAATATTTAAAAAGCCAATTATCCATTAAAATTATTCAGCGGGACCATTTATTTAACAGTAAAATATGTTCGCGATAAATATTTTGTAACTTTTATGTACATTTTCGGACTTATTTCGAAGTTGACCAATGTAAACAGTCTCGTTAGAGCGTTAATGAAATTTCAAAATGTTTTGTACAAAACGTACGATACGGAGTTAAAAATTTTCCACGTAGGTGTTGAAATACTTTCGCGAACCAATGCAGAGAATATAGGATCACGTTATGGAAACAGTCAGGCGCGTTCTATCACGAGACATCTTTGATTTTTACACGACACTCGCGACGCTCTCTGTGCATTCTCCTATAGTAAAATATTGAAATCTAACTCTCAGGCTTTGATACGATGCATTTTAAGCGGAAAGTAGCGCGGAAAATCAAAGGATATGTGCCAGGCGAAAACGATTCGCGACTGAATCCAAATGATTTTGAATGTATTATGAATGAAATTGGTCCCTCTTTTCGCTCTTTCTCTTTATTTCATTCTTTTTCCTCGCTCGTTTCTTTTTTTTTGTTTTTAATTTCATTCCACTATCAACCTCGCTATGGCCACTCGTCATGCCAGGCAATTTTTGCGATCGCGAATTGCTCGGCCACGGAATCACGTTCTGTCCGGCAGAAAGTCGACGCACTAACGTACCATTTTCCCCGGTGAATGCGGCCGAATTAAAAAGAGCAGCCGGGAGTCCACTCGATCATATTTTGAGCGGTTTCATCGATCCGGCTAGTGCTGGCGAATCCCAAACCGCGAACTCGTTCCGTGTTGCACGGCCGATGCCAATAACCGCTATTCTGCCAATCAAAGTCGTCTCAGTCGACAACAGAGATGTTTTTCCTCGTTTTCTTCCGATTCTGCTGCATCGGCTGGATCCTGGCCAGCCGGGTCGATCGTCCTGGAAAAATATTACTTTCTCAACGAAACGTGTGATAACTCGATCAAATGAGAAGTGGAAGTTCTCGGTAACGATGTTTCATCTCGCTTTTCCCTCTTTTTTTTTATATCAAAGCTATATATATATGGAACGGAAATTCAAAGCGTTAGGAAACATTTTATTTACTCTCTTTCTGAGAACAAGATTTTCTCTGTCTGGTATGATTTTAACGCCGGTTCATTAACCTCTAACCTATATTTAAATACATTATAGAGAGAAAATAAAAAATAGTGAGATAATATCTATATCTCATTCACTATAAATTTCGTCAAAAATTCTTACATCGTATTTACTAACTGCGAGAACAAATAATTGGAAACTAGTCATTTTGACTGGTTTGTTAGTTCTACTGTCAATTAATTTTCTAATCTTACACGTCTTTCTAAAATTCAATGGAACACGAATCGTTAGAAAGCGAACATTTCGTATGCTACAAATTTGATATTTCGTTGAATCCGAAATTCAAATCCCAAACAACACTAACAAACAGCATCCCGTTTATCGATGTAAAAGCATACGTAATATGTACCGGAACGTTTTATTACGGCCACTAATGGAAGATCTAGCAGCCTCGGTAAAAGCACTCCAATAAGCTCCCTGCCATAACCTCCTCCCTTTGGCATGTTCCCTCTGGAAAGCTACTGACAGGCCGTTTCCCCGGTTATAAAAATTCGTTGAGGCCCCGCGATTCGGCGAGCTGCACGGTTCGATCAAACATTTTCATATCGGCGTCGAATCTTCCCTCGGCGAAACAAACACACCGCTATAGTTTCCGCATCGCGGTCGCATAGAGTCTACTGCGTAGCCAGTGTAATTGGTACGTGGAACGCGTATCAGGCCGGTCCGTGTGTTTGAAAAGGGAACGTGGTGGACGAACCGTGAGCTCCGATGATGGGCATCGATCGAGTCGCATGGAAAACAGGCTGAGCGAACGGGGCACAAATTATGCACCGCGAATGCAAAGTGCATGGGGAACGAGGCTCGCGCCTCGATGCCCCCGAATGCACGGAATCGCATTCTCCTTCATCCTGACGGCTCGTCCGCGTGTATATACGAGCCGGCACGCATCGTTGGAAAACAGTCGGTACACAAAGTGCCGGTATACGACAAGTTAACGTCCCATGAGAAGTCGCTGTAACCCGCTATATTCTCTGTTCCTTTTCATATCGCGTCGCAGTCTCCATTCTCTGCACTTCACTTTCTCCCTTTACCATCTCTTTCATCGTCTCAGGTTTTGTCTCTATTATTCAAGCAACTCGTCGTAGAGTACGACGAAAGAACGCGCACGGTTCTGTCTCTTTCAGCCTTTTGCATAAACGAAACTTCTTGGTACTTTGGTGGCTCCAGGAAAGCTTAGCGACGTCAAACATACCGCGATCTGTCTTGTCTTTTGGGTATTAACACGACGCTGACAAAGTCTGTCTTTCTCTGTCGCGAACCGAGAATCGGATCGTTTAACGGTCGTGAAAGCAGGAACGAATTAAGGAATCTTACGGTCGTTGGATAGAATCAAAGGAATATACAGGTTCTCTTGTTGATGGTGTTTCTGGTTGTAAGAAAAATAAAATTTACAGTTGTTGTTTAATCCTCGAAGAGTAAACAATTGCGTGTCTTGAATTTGATTCTTATTGTTCTAATATAAATAATTATATGTAGAGTGTGTAGAGTACTGGAAATTACGCGAATATAACGAAACATACATATGTACATTACCTGTAGTTTCTAATGAAACTTCGGTATTCTATGTAGATCATAAACATTAAATTGCACACATCATTTTACATGTTACATATTTTGCCGTATAAAATATCGAGGTAAATGCCCATTCGTACCTTTTACCGTCATTATTTAACTTTTTCTTCAATTTTAAGTCAAACGCTAACGCAGCCTAAGACTTTAGAGCGAAAATTTATATCTTGAATCATTTTAATCTAATCTCCGGACGTTAAGAATTCTGTTTTTTCTTTCGTATCAAGGTATGAACATACTTTGAAAGGAGGATAATGGTGGTGTTTCGCGCAAGATCGCGGATACATGGTGGTTGGCAGGGCAATAAATCGCGGCGAAAGAATTTCTAAACGCAACACAAGTCGGTCGTTTTCGTTCTAAATGCGGACGGAAATGTTCTCCTGGCTGGAAATTACAGGAGAACCACCCTCGAAGTTCCTTACGTACGAGATTAATCGCTGATCATCTCCTATCCACGTTGGCGCGTGTCTGTGTTTTCGTCCGCTCGTCTGAAGCTCGCTTGATTACACGCGAGCCTTGATAATAGATCACCTGCTGCCCCGTTCACGCTACCACTAGGTAATATCCTCGATGCTACACTACTGACAGAGAGCCGTTGCCGGCTGCTGGCATTTTCCCTGGTCCGGTTCCGTGACGTTCTCCCTAGGCTACTAACTCTCGATTTTCTTGTTTCCACCTCTATAATCCTCCTTCTCGTCTCTAATATCGGATCGAATTAATCTCATCCACTGTTGCATGATTTCTTCCGAGAGACTAGCGATGAAACCCGTAACAATCGTTTCTCTCTGCTCTCATGCACAAACAATTGTTCCATTATTAATTAACTCATAGTCGTACAGGATCAATTGGTTGCAACATAGGTTGTTCGGCGAGTTCGTGTTATTTATCGTTCTGCTATTTAAAAGTTTCCAGTTTCGCCTCGTTACTATTTTCTTTAACCTATTTTAGTAAAGGAAGCGACAACTTGTTAAGATTGTCGACTTTGTGGTATCGTGGACGAAAGGTCTAAGAGATACCGGATCGAACCATAAACAATGTCGCGAGAAAGCCTAAGTGCCGACAGGCCCAACAATGTATCGTCGGTCCTTCGATCGAATAGTTACGCGGAAAAGACCTGCGTGACCCTGGCCACGAGCGGTTGCGGAACACGTGCGTGGTGGGGCTAAGACAAAAGACAAAGGGATGCTACGGGAGAAAGACGAGTTAACAGTCAGTGTTAGTTGAGAAGTCAGAGAGTGTTAGTTGAGAAGTCAAAGAGTGCGAATTGCGTTGTCGAGAGAGCGTGGTCCGCGTGAGAGAGAGCGTTGGAACCGTGGTGACAAGAGTTGCAAATTAACTATTTAGTTGTCTTAATTATAGTACGTTATTGTATTTAGTTCACGTTAAACAACCATCGCTTCCTGTTTAACCAACGCCTGTTTAATCTAAATTAAATGAACTAATTGTAGTAAGATCGAACAGTATTTCAGACATACTAATTTTTTCATTTATCTTTTTTATCTATCCTTTGTCTTTCTTACGTGTAGTTCTCTCTTTGTTAAAAATGAATTATACGGCACAGCTACATTGATGAGGGCTAGGACTGGCCTAACTGAAATTGACTCGACTTTATTAACTTTTGACATGTTCGTGCTTAAGAGACGACAAGTTAACAAGTTAAGTATCCAATGGATGGTTGATTTTAAAATATTCAAGACTGTAGCGTACCTCCTGAGTCGATGAACTTCTTCTCTCGTTTAATAAGTCATATCTTTGTCGATCTAAGATGCAGGTTCAGAACGTGGTATATATATCATCAAGATAAAAATTTTCTCTAGACTTACTCTGTAGTAGCCATTTCGTATTTCATATGTCAAACTTGGATTAATCTTTCCTTTATCTTCTTACATCGTATAAAGTCGTTATTATCGCTTTTCGTAGCGTTTCCGATCGTCACGGTACATCTTACGCCTAATCATCGTGTACTCACGATCGCGTCTGGCATGTTGATAGATCGCCTCAGGGATATTAACGTATCATTACCGGTTCACGAGCTTTCTGACTTAGGGGCAGAACACGAAGATACAGGATTGCTAGTTACGGTGACCACTAGCTAGTTAGCTTGTCGCAGTCTCCGAGAACATACAATGGCCTGGACGAGATGTGTATTGTAATTATACGGAAACAGCCTCTCGCGCCTGCATCCTTTGTCTTTGCCCCTCGCTATCCTTGTTCCTGTCTTTCCCTCTTGTGGTATATCTCTTCCTCTCTCACCCTTCGGTGAATCCTTTCAACCGTCTGTAGTCATCGACGTACCAGCCGATTGTTTGCAGAGGCCAGGAAACACAAACGGTGCAAAATCATCGGACAACCGGTAATCTGGCCGCGTTGCAAAGCGTATGCTACGATATGGAGTAGCCGACGAGAACATCCTTTACGTGACTAAATATCGCTAAAAGCAAGGGAAGATGAAAAGATTGATCATTGAGTTAGTTACTTATTGAAAAATATCAACGAATCGAGTGAACGTGTTCTTTCTAATTCTCGTACGATTTTACAATGCTTTACGTTTGAAGATTGCAGAAGAAAGATTGAAAAAGGTCCGATCTTGTATTATCAAAATTTGTCTTTACATTTACTTTTATTCTTTATTCTTTATCTTTATTCTTCAAATCAAAAATCATTATTTTCCACAATTTAGTTCGCATCTCACATTTTTGTTCATACCTAAATAATTAAATTAGGTCCTAATTATTAGATCAGAACCTAATAAAATAAAGTAACCTACAAAAATGTGGGGCGAATCTGTTAAACGTTGTAATAAACGAAAATCCTAAGAGGTTAATCGTACAATTTATCGTAGGGTAGAATTCTATCAACGAATTTCCATTCTCAAAGTGGAGCATAGAACTTCACGGAGAAGACTTGCTGGTCGAAATGAATTCGAAACGAATCGAATTTCAGTCGGAGGATTTAGAGGCGCGTTTCCATAAATTATCGGCCAACTTGTCTGGATCGGCAAGTTTCCAGAGTAGAGAAGCGCAACTTGTCCATGAGTTTCTACGCGGTCGTTCCTTCCCCTTTAACGTTACTTCCGTTTCGTAACCTTCTTGAAACCGCGTCGCCGCCCACGCCGATTCATCCGTTCCCCTTGTCGTTTGCGAACCTAACTAGTTCATTATCCGACGCGAGGTTAATTCCACGACGTAGACGCAGGGGGCGGCTACCATTACGTTGCCCTTACTGTTGCGTACATATCGGTTTATTTAGTCAACGTCGGAAAGTATTTCTCGCGCATCCGGTTGCGCGCGTAGCTTCAGAGTCAATGTGAAAAACTTGCTCTTCACGCGGTTACTCTTTTGTAAACTCGTTCGTAAACTTTGTTCATTACAGCGAGCTAATAAAATTCTCTATCGTCGATCCTCGGCGCGAGCGAAGGCGCGCGCGTGCTTCAAAGTCTTTAAAACCGTTTGCGTTTCTTTTGCCGCGATACCGAGCTATATTAACGAGGCGAAACGCGACGAGATTCAGTCGCATGGCGACGCGCTGCTCGAATTAAAAGTAATACTCTGGGAACGCTATTACCAGTCGCGTTCAATTTGCGTTTCACTTATCGTCGCCCGTACAAGGAACGGACGTACCGATATTAACGTTAACGAGAAAATTATTGTTAGAAGCGTTACGCTACGTTAACGCGATGGTTACTCTTTTTAGATTCGAGCTTCTTCCGGGATTATATGCAAATATCTTTACAGATTTAAATTTGATAAAAATTTCAGAAGAGATGTATTTTAAGAGACTATTAGTGGGTTATTTTCTGTACCGCTACGATTGTTCTTCGCACTTGTGGTGTCCTTATATCTTGTTTTAACGATTGTCTTAATGTTCCTCTTTGTCACTGTATCCTACGAATAATATGCAAATTTATCAGAACTTGCTCGCATCTGTTCCCTTAGTATAATAGAATTCTTTCTGATAGCTGTCTGTTAATTATTTTTAATAATCCCCCATAGTGTCTAAATTCTCATAGAATACACAAAGTGGCAGACTTTTCTAATTTTACAATATTCACGGACCAGCGGAAAGAACGAGCAAAAGGAAACAAGGAAAGAGAACTGCGTCACAGACAAGCCATTTTATCCCTCGTTTGGCTCGTCTCTACCTAAACGAAGATAAACTCTGGATGCATCGAGGCACACGACACGGTACCGTCGAAACGCTACAGATTTCCAAGCTCGTACGCGTCGCTCGCGTAGTTGAGAAAATCCGAACATGTAAACTATGTCTCGTAAAGTCTGTCTCTACTTTTTTCCTTCTCCGCCCGCGACAGACACGCGTGGCAGTACTCGTGCGCGCCACGTATGACACGCCTGTAGTATTAGTTAGAAAGCTAATTGCAGCACCACCTCGTTTTAATTCCATTATACAGGTTGCGTCGTGTAGATGCAAATTTCATCCCCGTACCATAGGTCCCACCCTCGCGACTTTTACTCCGCCTCGTTCACCTGACCCCCGCGCCTGTTATCCCCGTCGCACTTAACCTGGTCCTAACATCACGGCAGCGTTCTTCCTCTCGCTCGTCGACAGAACTTTCCGAATTATCTTGTAGCGAGAGACGACGTCGACGTTCCCAATTATGGGACAAGGCACGACTCCAAGGCGCTTCGCATACACTATCAGTGTATTAACGGATACGTCCGCTGTATTTCCGGAAGTTTAAGCACTCGCTCAAGCAAGCGACAGCTGAAATCGAGAGTTTCATCTGTGTACAAAAGGCTTTCTCTCGAGAAGGAGCAGGATATTATATTGTCGCGATAGACCGTAATTAAGGTGAATTAACAGCGGCGTTTTGTGATAACCATTTGCTTCTCTGTTTGTTCCAGGTGAGTCAGAGTTTCTGCTATTTTTGGAGGAGCCAGGTATACGTGAGTAGCGATTAACTTGATATCGTTGCGTCGGTGTATGTTGCGTTTTAACTTTTTATACTGCCACGTGCCATATATGGTCGACTGCTAATGCGTTCACTGGGGAATATTACTTTAACCCAAGTGGCATTTAATTTATTTTTATTCGCTCTGAGAATTGATAAAGATATATATGTTAGTTACGTAAATAAATTCTAGGAAAATTGAAGAGCTAGAAATTCCTTTTTTCTTTCAAGATCGACGGTTTTTAATGGTAGTTGCAGAAATTAATTACAACGTGTTTTTAATTACACTGTGAAGGTTAAGAGTGCACTGTTTGATTCTGACTGAGATACGATATCTGCGTACAATGTATGTCTATCGTTGACACATATAGGTACTCTGAAAGATTTTACGAAATTGATTCTCTCGATTAAACAGTTGGAACAATAAATGGATCAATTTAAATTCCAAATGGAAGGGAGAGAAAATTATTTTCAAGACTGAGAAGAATTCAGCAACATCTGCATCAAATGTACAGCTTAGTAATAGTGAGCAGCGAAAAGAGTTATTTTACAATTGCTTCCTTACTTACTCACTCATTGAACTCATGCGATCGATTGTCGAGACACAATGTTCCCAACGATAGTATCCCAATTCGTACCTCACCCTTTGCAAAGAAGTATTCGAGAAACTGGGTAAAAGATTTTAGGGTGTAATAAGCCTGATCGATAGTCGTGGTAGCCGTTTTCGGATGCACTAAACCAGGGCTACGGATATAATCATCTCCTCTGGTTAATTAGCGACGGGAAACGAAGGTGCGCCGCAGCCGGGCTATTAATTATAAATGTCCAACTTCCGCGAGAACTTCGGCTCCGGCATTCTGCCCTAAATCTCCAATCGATTTGTTATCGAGGTGTGGTCGAAAACTTGAAGATCCCTGTCGAAGTACCCTTTTCAAAGGAAAAACGTTTCTAACGAAAGACGTCGGAGGGTCGACCTAAGCCTCTTTTTCTTTCTCGATATAATTCCGATGCCGCAAACTATCGATACTATGCGCTGCACGAACTTGTTGTTGACACGGAGTCGACGACTCGTCAGGAACGTTTGCCTAATTGTTTGCCGATGCGAACACGGACTCCCGATTTCAGGGCTGGTCAGCCCCGATGTTTGACTTGCGCAACTAAAGCCGTTCGGAAATCGTAAGTTAATTATCGCCTGTCGGTCGTCTCGTCTGGATACTACGTTTTCAGCCCGGCGCACAGTAAATAAATGCTTGGCAGCAGCAATTTCCACGCGTTTCCTAGTCGTTGTTTGCGGACAGGTACTTTGATGGACAGATATTGCGAAGGAGATCATAAAACTGGTCAGACGTAGAACTTTATACGTTTCGACCAAATGGAAATTCAAGGCATATATCGGAAGTATAAGAAGTCGGAGAGCTTGTTCGGGATGACACTATATCGATTCAAAATCAGTTGCTTTTTCGTAGTATCTATTTATTATTTTCAGGATCAAACTTTTTAACCTGTGCGAGAAAAATTGTCTTTTATTTATTCATAGCAAAAGCAGACTTTCTTTTGGATGGTTTTGTAAAGAAGATACGATGAACTAGAATTTGAGACCAGTTTTGTGAGAAATAAATATATTTACAGTTTAATCGATTAATAACTTATTGAAGTATAATGTTGCAATATCGAGTGTGGGGTATTATTTTTCACGCAGTTTATACGTATTATAAAAATAATTTGTCAACTCATAAAGGACTTTTGCAGCTTGAATTTCAAGACGCGTTTCTATAAGATGTACATAGTTCTGGATGTGATCAATGCTTTAATTTATCGCGATATTGCCGGCAAATACACGTTCCTTCTGAAAATTCATCGTCGAGATGGGCAACGTTCTCCGAAGTTTCGGAATTCGGTTAGCATTCTGTTTTCGCTCTCGGCATAAACGAGCAACGCGATACCCGCGTATCTACCGTAGTTTCAAAATATTTTAGATATCTCTGCGACTAGTTTGCTATCGGGTTCCAAGAGTTATTCTCGTTATCCGTCGTATATCGAGGGAAGAGAAAGGCAGGTTAAAATGATGCATAGAGAGCGAGGAACGAGATCGATCAGAGTTAACGTCATAATCCTTTTCGTCCGGTTAATTGCGCTTTGACTGGCGATAATCCTATCTCCGAAGACTGAAGGAATTCAAGTATCACGCGAGCGGCCCATTAGTCGATTAATATCGCCGGTGAATTTTGTTATCCTGAGCGTGCATTATCGCCGACTGGTTCCGGGGCGACCGGCCGTCAGCGCAGTTTACTTTTACTCTTCTCCCTTTAAACCTGTGGTAGCTTGGCTGTCTCGTTTTTGCTTAATTGCGTGGAATTCTCCTCTCTTTTCAGCCCTCTTTCTCGGCTCGTCAGGCGCAACGCGCGACGTGAAACCGGGGAAAATGGCTTGGCCGTGCTCTCGCCGTGGAAATCTAATGACTACGCTATCTATGTGCATATTTCTTACATAATTACCCGCGTAAAGTACACTCCTCGAAACCCTTCCCCCTCTCCGGCTGTACCAACAGCTTGCGTTTATACCGTCAGACTGAGATATTTATGCGCATTAATCTTGCCTTTTCATCGGATTTCATTAATGCAGCTACTCGCCCGGTGATAACGCACCTCTAATACCCGGCTGCTGGTTAACTACACGCCCGGGTACAAGGGAAACACCGATTTTCTGCGCGGCGATAATTATCGAGTCACCGATCTTGCTTGCTAGAGAGACAGCTTTGTACCTGGACTGGCAAGTGAAAGATATACGCTTCGTGTTTAGTAGGGTTTTCGTAGGCATTTGTGAAAATAAGTTTAAGATGGTGGTGAGATAAATAGGTAGTTAAGTATATGATAGCAAAGAATGTAAAAGGATTAGTACATTGTGTTGGTTAATAATAGGGATAAAATAATCGCCAGTTAATAATATAAAAAAGTATTACGTGTAAGCGATCCAAGTTAGATTGGAAATGGTAGGAGGTAGGAGAAAATTTCATTAAGGAGAATGAAATCGTGTATCACCTGCTGCATGTGTGTCTATAGTTTGTCCTAGTTTCGTAAGGCATCTTGTACATTGTTTCACTATTATTACACTATCGTAGCAGTCATTTTTCTGGGATTTTTGTTCATTCTCAAGTTCGTTGATTCCCCTTACTACTAATGTTTTTCCTTCATGTTCAGATAAGCAGATAATGACTAATTACGACTAATTAAAATTTGGTTTTAACAAGCAGAATTCTTCTTCGATCAAAATTTCGCTGCACTGACACCTGTAAACGTTACGTATTCGCTTCTCCAAAGCCTCGTCCCCTATAAATAATCAGTTATTACGTGCAGATAGCCGAAACCACACGGGTTCCCTCGTTATCATACAATCATTCCACGTTTACACACCTTTCATTCTAATTATCATCTATTATGCTGTCGCTGGATGACACGCTGTCTGTTGGAAACGGTTATCGATTAATTTCTCGACTGGAGCCGGATGCGTTCGCCGGTCGCGTACGTTGATCGGCATTATCAAATTCGAGCGTCGACAGGAAGCTAATGGCAGGGGGCCAGATGTCATGGTTTCTCAAACTTCCTACACGCTGACTGTACTTTCGCGTAATTATCGAGGAGAGAAAGGGCGAGAGAGGCGAAAAGAATCAGCGAATCGGGCCGGTTCGGCAAGTTCGCCGAAGTAATTTGAATTCGTATGCCACCGCAGAAATTCGATTTGACACTCGACGTGAAACGTACATAACGAGTCTGCGAACTGTTCGGGACCACAGTCCCTCCCCGCGCTTTCCTCGTACTTATTCCGACCTGGCAAGTCGAACTTCGGTTAATGGTGTAATTCGTCGAATAATTAGCGTTCGCTCGAAGGCGGCACAGAAATCGGCTACGCTCGTTTCATTCCGTCTCGTTCGAAGAAAAAGGAAACCAAATCGAGATACTTTCCCGGCTTCGTAATGCACACCGAGAGCTTCAGGTACTGAATGGTTTCTCTCGACGTAGTTTTATTTTGTTAACCAAGAAGACCGGTTAATCCGTCACTTGGATCGTAAATTTCTTAGACGCGATAGAGAATGTTCCATTCTTCCGAGTGGCTCTATACAATCGAGTTATGTCATACTGAAGATATGTACATTAACTAAATGTAGAATGATTTGAATGTAACCTTTTCCTTTCTTTTTTCTTTTTTTTTTTTGACCTGAAGAATGCTAACATTCTATGGATTTAGAAAGTAGAAGTGGGAGCGATATGCTGTTTTTACGTAAGGATAGCCTTACTCGTCTCATGTGACATATGTTTAGGAAAGAAGAAAATATTTATTACAATTAAAACAGCAGAATAGACAGGCTCTACCTAAGAAAAATCAAGTACATCGTTCGTAGTCACTCTTTTGGATCACTGTGTCGATCGACAGCGGATATAGGCATCGTGATGAATGCTCATTTCGCGGTAGATACGACGCAAACAAACGTTGCACACGCTCACGTCCCGCGTTACAAGTGCACGGTTGGACAGAGAGTAGGTTCGCGAGGGACTTTGATGAGAAGGTTCGGTGATTTAACGACACACACGAGGGGCATACACCGGCCGGAGAGGAATCTAATTTATTTCCTCCTTTGTGGAACAGCCTCGGGAAAGGAAAGAGAGGAGAGTCGCGGTTTTCAAAGCGAAAAAGCTTTCCAATCTCTCGAGGCAAAGGAGCTCGGGCAAACAAGGGATTTACCACGATGGACGCCGATGGAAACGCGGATGGAATCGGCCAGGGGGACACAGAGATGACCGTACGTCGCTATACTTGTTTTCGACTCGTACCCTCAGCCGTCTGGGAATCTCTTTGACCGGATCACTGTATTTCGTTCGATGTGCCCCGTTTGATACGCGCGGAGACCTCTAGCCGTTGCCGGAATCGCGCGGCACACCCGCAGGCGCTGAGTCCTCTGCGACTGGCATCCCGACTAAATAATGGTGCCCACATCCGCCGTGCGATCCGTCACACCCTTCCACCGAGATTCCAACAGATGCCACCGTTTCTTTCGCTGTAACCTGAAAAAAAACTCACTCTGCCACTGCCGTTCTTTGACTTTCTTCAACATTTGTTGGATCTGCCGCGTCGTTCGAGACTAGTTTCTTTTTGTCTCTGTTAAGTCTAAATTAAGAAGACGAACATCTTATTTCTGTGTATTTCGTTCTTTTCATTTTTTAGAATTGTATCATCGATTATGTTGTGGTTTAGCGGTTTGGGTTAAGTTTTCCATAGACTTTTATTTTCTTTTGGGTTTCGATTTATCTTGTCTCATCGAGCTTTAGTATTTATTAAATCTTTACGGTCGCTTTGCAGCTAGATTACCCGCTTCTCGTTGCACAGACGCGAACCGGTTTTATCTACTTATCTTGGTACGTGTTTATGGCTCGAGAAGCTGATATTCTTGCTACCTGACTTTTCTCCCGACTGGATTATCGTTATTACCATGTTTTGATTTTGCCCACGCTGCGGTCCGGCTTCGCGTACCCATTAATTCGATAGGTCTAAAGTGTCGTTTATTAGATCCCATTTACACCTTCTTTTCTTCCAGATTTTATCACGTGTTTTATGCGATGAATTACTATCATTATTCCGATTATCAGCATATATTTTACATTTACAAACGCGCTGTATTAAGTCTCTCGTCGATAACATTTCCGAATCTAAATTTTGTCTTTCGTGTGAAAGAGACGTTTCTCTTATACACACCTATTTCTTAAGTCACGAAACGAGAGAAAATTAAAAAATCCGAAGCGACTGTTGCAATATGCAGGCACCTTCGCTCTTCAATAACGGGAAAACTAAGGGAAACTGGAATAATTTACGGAAAATCAAGTCAAAATCAGTCAAACTCAAATCACTTTTCCAATATTCGTAGTAGCAAACTTTTGCGCTTTTGAATACGAAAGCTGTGAATATGAAATCTGTACCTTTCTTTCTGTTCCGATAAATAGAACTTAGACATTGCAGCTGGCCCCTTATCGCTGTAAACCTCTCAATTGTCGAAAGATCATTCGTTAAATTCCAAAACTGTTCATAATATTCTGCAGTCGTAAAGCGTTAGAACACGCTGCTTTCGTCCCAGGCCATAACGAGCGAACCACACGAACAAGAAAGGGAAAAGAAATTCCACACATGACACGACAAGTGTCGTCTCGCCGGCAGCGGGGCAGGCTGCCATATTTTTCCTCGTGTAAATCGCATCCGACAGAAATCGCGATGATGCGTCCCTCTGATCTCGTTGCCTACCCGACATCCACGCAGAATTTCGTGGGGTTGGTGCCCGTCCATTACGCGTTCCAACCGGATATTATGCACCGTGGGTTCAATCGACCCTTCGACGCGATATTAGGCGGTCTAATTTGCAATTCGTGCTATCTCGAAGGCACTTTTGATCCTCTGTCGCTTCCCATTGGCCGCCGCCTCAAAGTGGCAGCGGGGTGATATCCCGCGAGGGAGCGGTTCTCCAGAATCCCTACGGGGGATGATATTCACTGCGCGCGAAAGGGGTGTTGCCGAGCTAGAGGGTGATGGTTTAACTTTGACCGTGAGCCGGCGGAAGGAAGCGGCCACACGGAGGGATGCCACAAGGTGAAAGGAGATTTATGCTGATCAGAAATTATAGGCTGGCTCCGCGGTTGGTTGCTTCGCTCCGCAACCTCTTCGCGCTGCATTAACCCCCTCTTTCGTGCTCACCCTGTGACCGGTTCCCCGGGTTCGACCGCCTGCTACTACACTCTCTCGCCACTTTATTCAAAGCGAGATCCCCGCTTAATGTCCCGAAAAGCCATATTTTCGCGATTATAATTTACGGCGCGATGCGAAACCCTTGTTCCTGGGAATGCGGCGACATACGCGCCACAAACGGGGGTGAGAAGATGCTGATCGTACGCGGTAGAGGGTGACGTGCTTGTATGTATAGACGGAGCATCGTTATCCCCCTTAGTAGTGAACGGGGGAATCGGGGTCTAAGCGAAAATCGTTTGTACGTTCAACGATATTAATATCGCGTTAATGTGGGGCTCAAGATTAACGACCTGCGATCTGCCGTTTCTTTGATGAATATTGGATTACATAAGTAACAGAGAGTTTTCAAACGCGGCGTTTAAAATGATAAAACTTACGGTATATAATAGAAGTTTTGCGAAACAGAAGTGGAAAATTGATTGTTGATAGTAAGATAACGAATGGTTCTAGAAAATGAGGGTAAACACGCTACTTGCTAATTACAATTCATCTTCTTACATTGAAAAAAACTGCACTGCTTATCGAATGACTTAACACGTGTAAGTAGTACGTATCGTATAAGAATTGTTGCGATTCGAAGAAGGTAATCGAACAGGAAATTAATACAAATTGAAGTAGATCGGTTTGTCTTCTGGCAAAACTCATCGTTAACTTGCTTATTGTTAGCGATTACTCGATATCGATAGTACAGTAGATTACTATAATCATCCTTCATATCGAAAGTATCGAACGAACGACCATACAAGAAGAATCGAACAAATTCGCATTGGAGAATCGTAGTTTCGTTATTTATAAAACACAGCTTTCCCCGTTCGTGGTGTTAACGACGTTATACAGCGTTTTACGAGGTGACGATGGTTTCGTGCGAATTTCTGGCCGCAGACATCCCGCGGCCCGGCCAGTGGAAAATCGTTGGAACGGTTGGAATTCTTCGCGGCACGCCGACTCGATAAACGTCGTCGATCGATAGCCGCGTCGTTTATTAGTTTTACAGCATCGTTCCTTTCCATATCTCTCCGGCAGAGTTCGGCCGATGCAAGTCGAACCGACCGACGAGATTTATTCCAGCCGATAAAAGTCTGGTTGCCTGCGATCGCCTCAAGAGATGACGAACAGTTCGACGAAAAAGAAATGTCTGAAGAGACTACGAGGCGTCGTAGGTGGTGTCTACCGTTAAGCAAACAGTTTATTGTTTTTGCCATCGTTTGTTTGATCGACATACAAGTGCTATACAGATATATAGATATACGACTAAAAAATAAGAAAGAAGTTTTACTGGACGTCGAATCTGTTTTATTTGTATAACTGCTCATGAGTAAATATTACGGCGCTTGTTACGATGATGACATACTCGAATATTTATTGTCGCTGCTAGCTAAAGTCCTCAACCCATTAAAGAACCTTTAGCGGGTTTCAAGTGCGGTTCGCTTTCCTCGACAGACCTTGAGAACGACGCTAACGAATCTGTTTGAGATAGGAATTGGGACCGATTCAACGCTGACGCAATGATTACGTTAAAAATAAAAGAGTCTCTATCTCTAACATTCTAAGAAGCACAGTACAGTTCTCACACTCCGGACCTAAGAAAATCTTCCAACAAACGAACAACACAAATAATACCACCGATAATTCTCCATTATCGCAGTGTTATTCGAGCCAAACATACAGAGCTGTTCGTAGTATATACCAGTATACGACTTTCGCGAATCTCGGTTGTGCTTTGATCACGCCCATCACCACTACGAAGCAAAATCACGGAGCAAGTCCACCTCGAGTGGTGGTCCAGATTCAATCAGCGGCACCAGTCATGCCGTTGAACTACTACTTTACGAGCGGCTCAGAGACACGAATGACGACGCTCTCCGAAAATAGACCGTGGAACGTCGATGCAGCTGGTCGGCCGCTGTTCATTGAGAAAACAGAGTCAGACCGTGGACCGTAGTCGGAGAAAGGAGAGTGGAAATCGAGGATCGCCGATGCGGAGAACACTGTGGAGTATGGTGGAACGCGTAGAAGGGTGACAGAGTCAAGAGGCGGCGTAGGAAAGTTAGACAGAGGGGAGAATAATATGACATAAGCCCATTGTGCGGAGAGGCTGGGTCTCGTGTCTCTGTGTTTGCATATGGAATCACGCGCGCCCGTCAGAATGTTGTTCGAGACCAGTTTTCCCTTCTATTCGCATTGGCGAGGGAGAGAGGAGAGACGACGTCGTCACGGGTCAACGAGATTCCTCGATGATGGTTCCGCCTCTGGGGGGAATTCAGTCTGTGCATATAATTATTGCACGCATCAAGCATCACTGTATCCCGGTCGATGCAAAGCCGACTTCCCTTTGAAGGGAGAACGAGCGAGGAAACGCGAACACGTCGCGTCCCTTGCTGAATTTCTGACGATTCGCAATGTTACTATGTAGCCGCAAACGCGTGTTTATCGTCGGTGGTTATCGGCGTTGGAACTTTATCTCGCTTGCAAGACTCTCGTAATTGGCCATCGTCGCGAAAGTTGTTGTACACTTGCTTAATCTTGTACGTGGATCTATCTGCTGCGGGAATTAAAAAAAAAAAAGAGTTTTCATCGCTTTTCGCTCGATCACCCTCCTCGCGGATTACTTCGAACTTCGAAGATGGAGGAGGACGAGAGAATGTTTTCATTGGGATGGTGTGTATGAAATGTTTCGCTCTATGTAGTTTAAGGATGATTGGTTAATGTCATTCGTTAAATTTTTCTCTGCACTCGATCGAGTTATTGAATTTTGTAAATTGATCTTCGTAAATCGAAAAATAGAAAACCACCATGATACAGCAAACACTGTGCGAGATAAATTTCGTATCAGTCACGAAGATTTACAACGAAGATATTAAAACCTTGTTATCGAACATTGTGGATAATCATATATTCGTATGATTTTCTTATGTGAATATAAATGTGGAAAAAGCTTGATTGAGACTGAAATTTATTTAATACATAAATTATTTTACGAGCGAAATTGAAAATTGAATTCTGCAATCTGCCATAATAGAACTAATTAGTCGTCGACGAAGTGCATTGGATTACTCTGATTAAATACACGATGCTCCAAATGAACTCTGTGTGGTTAAACTTTTACTTGAAAAAAGAAGTCATTTCATGTATACCAACTATTAGTTGGACGGAGAAACTCGTCGAAAGGGGTAGCATCGATCGCGTTTCGCGAGGTATCGAAGCAGAAGGCACTCCCCCGAAGTTCACTCGCGCTTCTCGGAGCCTGTTATTTACCTTGGCGCCGGCCAGCGCCGAAAACTTCCCCTCGCGAAGAGTAATTACCAACTTTTGTTTGCGCCTGTTCGTCGCGATACTCGTCGCGGAAGTTTCGCGTCGAGCCACGCCGCCTTCGAGGAAGCTAAGCTCGAAACGGCGAAAGAAGTTCATAGCCTAGATTTCGCGCGTTTTCAACGTGCCGCCTGCACAATGTCTACCATTCAGTTTCCAGTCAAGCTGCAGTCATGCGTTTCACGCAGTCTCAACAGCCGGTTCTCTCTCGTTTTAATAAAACGTGTTCACCTTCTTCTACTCGATATCGCTTTATTCCTCGAGTCGTGTTCCGCGGCGATCTCAATTCACGCGACTCGCGTCGTTTTGTTCTCGTTTGTTTCTGCGCGCAGGTGGTCTCTGGCCGTAGCAAAATGCTGCTCCTTGCTCGCGTATAACTCGCGTTTTGCTCTTGTGCGGTGCACACGTGGCGGTGCAGAATGCTTGGTTTGGCGTGGTTACCGCAAGAATCGTCGATAAAATAGCAGCGAAAGAAGAGAAGCAGAGAGGATATAAGAGAGAGAGAGGAAGGGAGAGAGTCAGGATGGTAGAGAAATAGAGAGGAGTGCATACGCGCCGTATGTGGGCTCGCTTCGTGGAAGCTGGTTCGAGTTTGTAACAGCGCGGTTCCACGTCTCGCCTTCGTGCGATGACTCGAAACTCGAAGCTTCGAATCGGCTTCCGAGCGACTCTCATCGTCACTCTTACACTTTACACTTATCGCCTCGAAACTCGTATATGGCCGTGTACGCGCTTGGAAAATCGTACGGTTGGTTAACAGTTTATGACCCAGTGCGCTGGATACCTCGCATCGCACACCCGAACCAAATCTCCTCGTGCCTCGCTATTTCCTTCGATTTTTGCATCGTGCTTGCTCCGTTAGATCGTATCGTCCGAGGCGTACTCGTGGAAAACGGTCGCTTAGTTTATCTTTGATTTATGCCCTGGAATTGCGTTTTTTTCTTTCTCTTCGGCGTGCAACAGATTTGTTCGTTTACGGTATCGTTTGGAGAACCATCGATTCCGTTGAAACATTTCGTAGGCAGACCGAGGATTCAAGTAATATCGAGTTCGTACATATTTGATCGTTCGATGGACCGTTAGCGGTTGACAAAATGTTGTACGACTATCGTGTACACGTGTATTTTTTTACGATTTCACGTTACTCTTGCACCAGCCGATAGACCAATATCCCACTAGGTTACCGACAATGTGTTTCGTGTCCCACTTCCGAGGAGGTCTGCTTTTTGTCAGACTCTCGGCTTCCTTCGAAAGTACCGCTGCGTATAAAAGACCGATTAAATCTCGCCAGGTTTTATCACCGACCATAAATATTCAAGAGGCCGGTAATCGAAATAAGGTACCGTACAATCTTTCACAAACCAATATACGACTCTCTTAAGTTTTCCAAAACTGATTAAAACCACTCGTCCCTCGTCATTTTCTCGTTAATGCGACACAACTGCAACAACAACTACATGTAATGCGATCCCGTATGTACAACACGATACGTACATCGGCTCCAGCTCCCTCTAGAGCTATAAAGTAATTTTGCCCTATTCACGTAACACGAGTAACCCCTTTAATCATCGTACCATCACCTAATGCCTTTACCAGTCACGACGACACGACGCGTTGATGTCAGAAGCGCAAAGCGATGATTTCGGAAGGCAGCCAAATTGCAGAATGATGAGGTTTAATTCGTGGGAGTTATTATTTTGGCAGCAGGATGCGCTGCGCGTCTGCAAAACGGGGACCTCGCAGATATTTTAGCGCGAGAGGGCTGTCACCCTCGCCGCAACGGGACCATTACCGCATGATATATACTACGGCCCTGAGCTCTTTCGTCTGAGCCCTGTGCCAGTGTTGCTACCTGTTACCCTATTATGTCGTATATAGTCTAGCATTCCACTTTATTTCGTTTCTTCTTTCGCTCCCGACGGTGCACCGTCGGCTGACGCAGCGGGAAATTCATGAAGGTTATTAATTGTTGAAAAACTGGAGACAAAATACGGTGAAATTTACACAAGAACGTTCGGATACGCGTTATGCTACGCGACGAAGCCTCTCTGGTACATATAACGGTCGTTTCTATACTTTGTTTTCCTTATTTTTCATCTTCTTCTTTCTTCTTTTAGTTTTCTTCGTTGTGAAGCAACATTTTGGTTAACACCGATAAACAGGGAAATACGTATTACGGGATTGTAAAGGCGGATATCTGAATCGTTTAGAAGTTACATCGACCAGCTACGGAAATTGAGAAAGAGAGACAAGCGACGATGTAACAAATATCTTAGAGAAGTTACTATTATTTATACCGCGCTTCTCGCGATAAATGAACTTGTGCATGTAAGTTATTTGTTTCCTTGGGATTGGCCATTAATCATGTAACTTATGTAATGTAACTGGGTAACTGACAAAAAGTGAAGTTGATGAGTTTCTCGGAGGTTCATTTAGTACTAGAATTAATAGAGTAGCGATAACGATAAATTTATAACGCTTCATAGAAATTCTGTAGACCTGTAACGGTGCATTTTTGTAGATATGAATGATATTTCGTAAAGTACACGAATGAAGACTGTTCCTTATCTATCTATGTCTCAATATCTTGTATCTTTCTCTTCCATTTTTTTACTTCCGTCATTAAACTTTCTAATGTTGAGGGACAATGTAAACATGACTGATTTACGAAGCACATTCCCTCGCAAGAACTTCTAATCCACCTAAATAGAAGTAGATCGTTTTCCTCGTCATTTTTATCGCCTCTTCATAAACGAGTTCTTCTTTTACGAGACGCTTCTTCAACTTGATATCCCTTCTGTTAAAACGAGACGATACCTCTTAGCGAAATCCTTTGTCGTGGCAATTGCTATTCGCTACGTCGTTAAAAACATCGTTAAATACGTCGTTAAGTGCGTCTTACCGCGACCATCTTCTTAAACGTACGCAAGAACCTACACTTTCATAGAAACTGAAAAAATAGAAGGGAGAAGTAAAACGAGACAGCCCACCTTTCATTTTCCACTACATCGATCGAAGATTCGAAAAGTTGGCGTTTTATACGAACCGGGGAAAGACTCCCCGGCGTTCTCTTAATCTATGCTCCTCGGGGAAATTTCTCGAGATCATTGTCGCCATAGTTCGCGCGGGCTTTCGAAAAATTCGAAGGCCAGGCTTATCGGAGACGTGTATCAGCGGTACGAAGTTACTCGGCTCTTGCCTCGAGGATGTTGCGGGCCAACGGGTCCCTTGTAATTTCGTGGGATCGCGACGACTGTCTCCTATGGGATCGGATATAAAAATTCTCTGCTTAGGAGGGTGAGTTCTCGGTCGCGCGACGACGACGTTAACCTGTCTCTCGGTATCTTTCGCATCGTTCGGGGATAATCCTCGTCAGTGCTCCGTTCCTCCTCTTTTTCGCCTCCGGTTTCGTTGCCTCCCCTTTTCCTTCCCTCTTTTCCCTTTGCTTTTTAATATTTTCTTCCTTTTATTCTCTCATGGAAGTTACATTTATGCGAGTTTGGTGCGCGTGCGCGAAGACGCGCGAGACCAAAATGAACGAGAGAGGGTGAACTTTTGATCCGTGCGTCGCGACAGTAAACGACGCTCCAGCTCGGTTACTCCGTAAAGGGATTTGCAAATCCAATTTGCGGCTCGCGTTCTCTCCATCATTGTAAATCTTGCGCTGCTTTTTTTGTCACGCGTTTTACCACTTTCTGGTTTCCTGGGATTTTTGGCGCAACGTTGATCTTCGCGCGTGGGCAATGTGTAGTCGCACACATTGTAAGAGACGCTAACCATGCTTTACGGCGACGTAATGTACTATATATCATATAACGGTACGTGTGATGTAGCCTTAATGTAGAAAAATCTTCTGAAAATAAGTGGCACTTAATAAGTTATTCGATTAATCGTTCATTTAAGAAGTAAGTTATCGAATTTCGAATGACGAGTGAATATGTATCTCGAGCTATATGTGTTTCGTTTTTCGTCAGGGTTACGATGTCGAGAATCGTTGGACACGTCAGTCGTGTTCAATGGCAACCGATGAAACGGCGCATCGAACGGCACACGATGATACGGCGATCATCACTTAATCGTAAACGATGTTAATGACGTGTGTACGGGGACACGAACGTATCCCGCGATACGACTGTCGTCCATCGTGATAGATGAGCTTCATAGACGATATCCACAGACAGCTTGCAACTGCATGAGCAGCCTCCTGTTTCGATCCCTCGTAAATTCCAGCTTCATACCGCAACGAGGCTAACCTGGCGCGCCGTCGGTGAGGCGACGCGTGACGTTTGATCAAAATTCCACGGCTGCCTGTTTCAAAGGCTCGTTTACGAGTCGCTGAAATATTTTTAATTACGTTCACGCCCGGCTCGATGCGTTTATCGGTGTAATATTGGTCTAATATCGGAGTAATATCGAGATAATATCCGATCGGGTGAGGCTCGTAACGAAAACTGATTCATCGTTGCGGCTGCGTTAACGTCGATATAAATTCGATGGTAAATAGACAGCGAACGGATAACGGTGTTCTTTTTATTACGAAGGTATACGCGTGTTTAAAATTCATAAGTTGATTCATTTCAGCCGCACGCTCCTTTTCGGTTCTCTCTTCTCCTATTTTATTCCCTCATAAATCATCCTCCGGTTCAGCCGTTCTCATTCTCTTTACACTTACGTGGGCGAGAAACTTTCCCTGAATTACGAGATATTTCATCGGTCTCCCGTTCAGCCGATCGAGAGACGGAGAGACAGAGAAAGGAAGATAGAAAGGGAAAACGTTTCCCAGATACCTTGCCAAGTAAGTCCGTTGGCATTAATTACGCCGAGAACGATTGGCCCGATCGAAGTCACGATCTTCGCTCCAGCTACCCTCATATTGGTCCAAGTTTAATTCAACCCTGTTATCGAATCTACGAAAAACGCCCGACATAGGAGTACTTCGTTTTTCACCGAAATTAATATCCTAATATCAATATTATCGACCATCGATAAGTTACGGATATTTATGCAAATTCGTATAATTATAAGAATAACGAGTAAAGAGATTAGGATGTATATTTTACTTGTACATATATCTTAGCGTATGCGTACATCATTGCATCATTGAATTTCCCATAAGCGCATAAACATCCGCAGTCAAGTCATTAGTTCTAGAATCAATACTACAAACTCTTATAATCCAAGTTACAGTACCACGCCAAAATAATTTACTTATAATTCTCAATGAGAATTGGTTGTAAAAACTCTACCAAATAAAAAAAAAAAGTCATTAGTTACAAACCCTATATTTTTAGTTGGTTATAAGCTGCATATTAAAATTTCAAATTTTATACCTTCTACTTGTTTCATTATCTTAAGAGTTATTTCATAGCCTGAACATAAAGAAATTTCTATTCTATTTCACATTCTGCTCGCGTACTTTTCCCTCGTATTCAACGTGGGTTCTTCAGCAGCTGTTTTCCTCGGACGATTCGTGTCTCTCGTCCTCGATAACAACTGTCACCATCTTCCTCGGGCCAGCTGAGATCCGCGAAATTGGCCCACGCAGGATGATCCGTTTCATCCAGCCAGCCAGCGTAACATCCGAGATTCTCTTGGGGTGCAGACAGCCCGTTGCTTAGAATCTCGCGTGGCGTTGCCGGTTTCTGTTATATACGCGGTGCCGCTTACGGAACGAGGACACCAGAAATGCAATATTAAGGCATTCGAAGTCGGTCGAAGTCTGAATATTCCCTGTCGAGGCGAGGCAGCTTCCAGCCGGTGTTCTGCGCCGCGGTGCGGCGTCTCTCCGGTTCGCTTAAAATTAACGAGTGCCGACGAGCGTCTTAAGCATACGTAAACACCCCGTAACGGTGATTGGAACAACCACTATTCCGGAACAAGCTCGTATTCACTAAGGTAGCTTCGTTCGATCTTCAAGCGGCTCACGTAAAAACCACTCGCTGGGTATTCGTTTTCTGCGACTTCATCGACGTCGTATTTCGCGGGAAATGAAGTTTTCCGTTCAGTATTTGAGACAATTGGATCGGTTCGATGATTTTGTTGGATAGGAGAGAGATTTTATGGAGAGAATTTTCCTTCTCTGATAACAAAGGGCTTGTGAATGTGAAGTTTTGTTTTGCGAGAAACGGAATTCTCTGTTCAGGCGCTTGGAAGCAGAGGATTAATTTGATGATCTTCTTGGATAAGAAAAATATTTTATAGAGATTATTCCTTCCTTTTCCTTCTTTTTTTTAAAGAGAAGATCGTGAATATAAAGTCCTGTTTCGCAGGAAATTAAATTTTTTGTTCCGCAACTGCAGGAAGAGATAGTTCCAATGATTTCCTTGGATAAAAGGAATGTATAAGTTTCGTTTCTTCTCTCTCTTTTTTCTAGGAAAAGAGTTGTGAATGTAAAGTCTTGTTTCGTGGGAAATGAAATTTCCTTTTCGTAGCTTAGGAAAGGATTTGATAGGTTTCTTGGATAAAAGGTACATTTCAGAGGGATTTGTAGAATATTTTACAAAGATTACTCTTTACCTTCTTTACTCTTTTTTGAAAAAAAAAAAAAAGAAAAAAGAAAAACGGTTGCGAGTACAAAGTATCGTTTTACGGAGAATGGAATTGGAAACGATCGTTTGAGTAACTTTTCTGTATTGTTTTTAGAAGATGGGGTTTTGAATATCGAGTATTTATCAAGTTACGAAGTTGTATTTGTATTTGTCAAAAAATAATAAAGTTTCATAGGTGGTAGGAGAGTTGATATTAGATTTTCTAAGACCATTGTTAGAGCAGCGACTGCTCGTCGATTCGTTCGTGTTGCAACATCGATGGCTGTTTAATATTTTCTCTGCCATCGAATGCACTACCTTTGAGACTGCTGGCAAACACCTCGAAACAGTATTTACGTTGGTTACCCCGCGTCTGCATCCGACCTTTCCTTCGATTGTGTACCCTCCCCCGGTTTCCACGTCCAAGTTCAGCGCGTCGTTTCCAGCTCGAAAGAATTTCAAACCCCGTTCGATGGAAAAAGTGTTTGACTGCCACGGATATTCCAAACTCGAGTGGGATTACATTAAATATTTCAGTCGGAACTGACAAATGCCAACACATCTATATTCATCACGAACACATATATTTCTTCCTAAATTATGGAAATTTGAATTTATCTCGTATATTTCTCTAGTGCCTCGCAAATTCTCCGATAATTTTAATGCTGTCATCGTTTAACTTAACTAGTCGTCGATTAACATAAACCACCACCACCATTCACCACCACCACCATTGTAGAGATTAATATTTCGAATCGTATTATGCCACACCCAAGTGTGTCTTTGTAAACGCGTTATATTTTCATTTTCAAAAAAATTGAACGACTTCGACCATTCGAGTATACTTCATTTCTATCAATAATTTCTCTATATCTTTCGTACAATTAATCGAATTCAGTGATTCTTATTTCAAAATACTTTTTGCAGATAATATTAATTTTTATTAACACGTGTACGTAACCCAATTTTTACGAACTGCTATTACATTCGTCATTCTTTTTTCAGCTAAATTACAAACAAGGAATAATATACCAGGCGATATTTCGACAACTAAGTGCTAACATTAGAGACACGTTAAAACATATCAAGACATTTCAACCCACGCAACTGCCTGAAACTCTAGAGCTAAAAGCACCGAAACTTCTTTTTATTTGCCAATACACAGCATGATGGCATCTAAACGTTCCAGCAAGGATGGTCTATAACTAACAAGATCCATCGAGTAGCTTAAACACAGGATAGATATCGGTTCGTGTGTACGTAGCCAGGCTCTTTGAAGCGGAACATTTGATCCTGTATGAAGGATCAAATAGCGAATGTATACACGCACATACACACGCGACATGGCCACGTCTGATGCATGCTTTCCAATGATACACTGTTCCGTTCATCGTACACGATCACACGATACCTTGAAATTTCGCCTTGCTCAAATTTGATCCGTTTCGCCATTTTGTTTAACCTGTGCAGCTCGTATACGATATACAGGATAGACGTTTATTCTGTCTGTTTAAGACACATCAGCGAACCATGATCGTGTTACTACCACAACTTTACCATCGCGTTATTGTCAGAGTTGACCAAATTGCGAACGGATAGTCGCGACATAGTTGCTATCGTACAAAGTTAAGAGTTGATGGGAATACGCGTTTAATTCTGCGATTGTTCGTACACAATAACCGCGACAACAAGAATCGCGCTTACTATCCGTGACCTGGAAGCGGAAGCCGTGCCAAACGCTGCTGGAAATTGGGTCGATCTTCGATTACGCTTTACGGAACGTAGGAATGTTCGCCCGAAACGAAATTCGCGATACAGCGTTTGCTAGTCGGTCAATTTCGATCGTTCGAAATGGTTAATGAAATAATTGCTTCGGCTACAGCTTGCAAACGACTTTCAGTCTGTGTATATTTGTTGATCATTTCATCGGAGAAAAACTCGTTCTTCGGCCAAGGTCCGATCGAAGTTAAACAGATTTTACGTTCAAAGCGAACCACTTTATATATCGGTGCCAGGATATAGCCGTGAAAGAGGTACATGTCAGGTTACAAATCGATTTCACATGGGGAATCCCGTAAAGTGAAACATTCCCGTTCCTAAGATCCGTACGATACAACGCAAAGGAGAGAGAAATAGAGACGAAGGATATTCCAGAGAGCGTGATCATGATCCAAATGTTTTAATCGTCTAACCGTGGTATCCTGGTGATTATCCTGGCGCGCACGATGAAAACGAGAAGGTACGATCGAAGGTGGAATCGACTGGTCGCGCGTGCGGATTACCATTGGGATTATTTAAACTAATTGTCCGAGTTTTTCGAGCAGACAAGTTTCCCTCTGTATACATAATTGTGGCGGTGGCGGAGTGAAAGAGAACGGAGCGAGCAAGAGGGGTCTGCATGGAAAAGAAGGGAACCCTAGTAGGTAACTCCGGGAAATCAGGCAATTTAAATTCGCCGTAAAAAGGCTCTTTAATTAAAAGACTTTAATTCCTCACGGTCGCAAGGGGGCGCTTACTTATTCATACTAATGACTAGGCAGCCTCGAGTAATTAGAACGCTTTGAATGTTCTAGGCATCCGATTTACAAGAATGTCACACGGAATCGTTTAGAATTTTGATTAAAAACGATCCGTGTTGAATCCGGCGACACATAGCTTTGTGCATTCGTTCGATCTTGAAACGTTGTCGAACATCAACGACGAGCAAATCTCTGTATTCGCGCAAATAGCTCGTCAAATTATGTTTGTTACCGCAACGACACCTTCTTCCTCTTTTTGATTCTCTCTTTCTCATTTTTTTTTCTCTGTTTTTCTTGCTTTCATTCGACGAAAAATACGTCGTTTGCGACACGACGATGGATAATAAGAAGTTGAAAAAGACGATGTTCGAAACCCAGGGAGATTTTCGATACGAACGGTATGCGCTCTGGACGCAAAGAATTTGTAATTCGGTTAACTACGGGCAAGTCTCTCGAGAACACCGGCTTCGACGCAACCTCGCTAATTGGATCAGAGCACCGCGATAATTAGTTTAAATCCTCCAATTAATATTCCGTGTTTTACTTTCGCATTACGAACAGCCGTTTGGGGATATCCGCCGCGCTAGTTTTCCCGCTTCGAAGATCACGTTTTCGCGACTACTGTTCCTGCACGAATTTGTCCTCCCGCGATAACGCCTCCGACTCCGTCTCCTTTCTCTTCCACTTGGCTTTCATATCGAACCAGCCAGATTCGCGTCGTTTCAAACGGAGCCGTGTGTCAGACTTGTAGCAATCTCAGAGCTACTGTGTAGCGAATTAGACATGGTGTTTGAAATTAGTGTTTGAAATAATCAGAAATTTCAACGTTTTAACTCGTTTAACGCATTGAATTTCTTTCAAATTTCGAGGAAAGTTTTATTTTTACCAATTATTTGTAATAAAATAAAAAAACATACACGTAAGGGGATGCATTGAAGTTTCAAAGCAATTTTTTGCGAAACCAAATACGTTCATCGGTTAACGTCAGCTAACAATTGCAACATCAAATGTCAGAAGGTAAAACCTTTGCATGTTTTTACATCTAGTGAAACTTGTTGAAACCGGGAAATTTCTTTCGACGAAAATGGTTGTAAACAGTCATCTTCCCTTTTTCATTTTCTATCGGTATAAACAATACAAGAAACAATTTTCACATTATCAAACTTGCTGTAGCGGTACTATTGAAATACAAAGAATTCATCTTTTCATGCGTCCGTATTTTTTAGAATTTCATTACCATTAGTTTTCTTTTGCCTATTCGAGAAATCGTACTCTTCTCGAATTCTGTTTACCACAGCAACTACCACCGAAATCGTCTTCCGAATCGAGTAAAAAAAATTAATTTCACAAGATCTAAAACATTTTTAAAATTCCAATTCTACCAGTTTCCTTTCCCGCATTCGAGAAATCGTATCCTCCGTGAATTCCGTTTACGATCACGAAAGTTCGTCTTTCGATTCCGGAGATTTGCGTCACTTCTGCAGGTGTCGTTCGAAAAATATTTTATTCAGTCTGGAACCGAATTTTTGGTACCTACTACTCGTTCGCTCGGATCGTTTCTACATAATCGCGCATAAAAATCCCGCGGACTTCGGTATCGTATTTCAACACGCGCGCGACCTCTTCGTAATATTAAACTTCGGTCCAGCAACGTTTCGTTCGAACGTCCACGTCTGTAAGTTGGACAAAGCGAAGGCGTAACTGTTTTCGAACGGGAACTTTGCCTCTCGAAATGGCACCTACCTGCCCGGATCGATGGCTTGACCGTGGCTGGTCCGTGTGAAAGAGGGTTGCCTGCGCATAAATACTGAAACGTGAGACCGTTAGAACTGATTCCGGAATCGAGCGGAGCCCATTTAGGGCCACCTGCTTCCATACCGTTCTCCGCGTCTTTAGACCTAAGCTCTCGCGTATGGTTTTCGTGTCCTCCGGCTGTTCACGCGTCCGCTTTATCGCGAAATCTAAATTTCCCTCGATTCTCCGCGATTACACGTTCTAATCTGATAAATAAAAGATCTTCGCTACGTAGCGCTGCGAGCTTTTTCATCGTGTTCGATCCGATTGTGCTGGTTGAAGAATAGGCGATATCTGAATATTTGAAGAGATGTGTCTTGACAATAGAATGGAGGCAGTTTTTGAACTTTAGGTGCACACATAACTATACAAAAATATATGAAACATTCAAGGGAAAAGGTACATATTCAGTAGAATATGAAAGTACAAAGGTATAGCGTAAAATTGTATTGACATTTGTATTCTTCTCTCAAACCGTTGAATATTATAAAGCTTCCTTTTTTTGTCTCTATTCGGACCACCAAATCAATTTTCAAAAAACCTTCTGTTCTCCACCCATCTTCTATCCATTTCTCTCATTCACCCTTCTTTCTATACGCCGCTCTCTGTTTAACGTATCGCAGTTCTTGCGCACAGGTTTCTTGTTTTTGCATCTTTTACTCGATCATCTTTCCGCCGTAATTGTATTTTAGATTTAATTTCTGGAGACGTTTCTTACGACAGACACCGAAGAACCATTTGCCGGTAGCCAGGCACCGATTCATTCATCAATCTTCGCGCCTTACGTCGTTCCGTAGCCGGGCTCTTCCTGTTTCGGTTTTTACGTGGATCAGCAGAATCGTCGGAGCGCTTTTTCCGCATCGAGGAAAATCCCGTTTCCCCTCGCGGCGACACGGGCTCGCGCCACTTCAAGAACGCGCTGTTCGACAAGAGAGGAAAAATTCAAGGGTTTCGAAAGTTAAAACGCTTCCCAAAAGCACTGATTGAATTTCCGATCAGCGGCTGTCGATGTATGCGATATCCTTTATACCGATTCCAGATCTCCGGAATTACTCTTCTCTCCTATCCTTTTTCCTTTTCACTTTGCTTCTTCCTTTCTCCCCTCATATTTTTTCTTCTTTTACCTTTTCCAACTCTCTTTTTCTTCCACTTTTATCTTTTTCTCTTTTTTATTTTGGATTCGTTCTCGAAAGAAATGGTCGAAGAGGCGTCCGGTATCGGTGGAAATCGCAGCACGTCGCTGCCCGCGAACAGACAGAGGGTGGAGTTTTCGGCACGGTTACCCTATCCACTTTCTGGAGGAACAGAAAGAAAAGGCACGGTCCATCGAAAAACGGTAAAAAGGCCGCGCCACGGCGTCATAAAAGTTAAATGGATCCCGACGTTCTTTCTCTTTTTCTCCCTCTTCTATGGTTGGCTGATGGTATCCAGGCGTTTTACTTTTCAAATAGTTTTAAAACTGCCGTACAGACCGAGGAATCCGTGCACTCGAGAAGATTTAGCAATTCCGTTGGACTTTTATGATTCTCCGTCGCGTGATGGGAAGAAAAATGACGCGAATAGTGGAAATTTGCCATTGTCGTTCATGCTATATTCGCCTTTGATTATTTCGCGGCGAAATTAGATCGTCCTACGTTCCATATGATTTTTAACCTGGTTTAGTAGAATTATCACTTATACATATATCTATCTGTACGACGTTGTTATCATTATTGGGTCAAATTCTCGTAACTATTAATTTATGTAGTTAATTGAGGATATGGCATAGTTAAACGTATCGAGTAACGTAGTTGCACTAATTTTGAAACTGTCTTGCCCTGAGATTATATACTCGAATAGACATTATTTCACTGCACAAACTTCTCTGGTTACAACTACTCGAACTTCTTGTCTCTGGCAACTTCTCTTCGATACATTGGATGCCTGTTTGGCACTTTGTTTAATATTACAAGCTTTGTGTCATGGCTTATGAGCGAAAAGTCGATTCGTAGTTCGTATGACAACGAACGAAAGGGGAACAAAACGATTGTTCATGTATTTTGTTGATTCATAATTGAGAAAGGTAGTTTCTTATTCGTAGATAATTTTATTTTCGTCGGAAGTTATTTTTAAACCTTTTAATTCTGGAACGCCATAGTTGCAATCCTGCATTCTTCAACCACATAATTTTGTTTTACCTCTAAGACACAGTAGCTTTGAGGTGTATATGTATCCGTGATAATTGTAGCTGCTGAGGCTGTAGATGTCGCTGATGGGGTACTGCTGATTTTCTTCCGTTTTTGACGCGTAGAAGAAAAATCGGACTCCAGTTGCCGGGATTTGAACCCGAACGTTCGTAACCTAAGGCGCTAACCATTGCGCTGCCGTTGTCCGACTCTAATTAGTATCGAGTGGCGATATTTGTTGTCGAGTGCCGCCAGAGCTTCTTTTTTCATTTATTTGGTACTTTTTTGTTAACCCGATGTGAAAAGACCAAGACTATTGCGTAAGAGGTTTGAAATCGCTTAGTGATGATATTATGTTAACAAAATCTTGTTCCTCGACCACTGAAACTCTATCTTTATTTTAATCGAAGGTTTGATGGGTAGAGTTATATATGTCAATAAAATTGAATTTCGATAATAATTCAGGATTAACTTAGAAACGCTTCTGTTTTCTATTTGCCATGAAAGGAAGTTGTTTAAATTCCTCTAGAAATTCCCACGTATAATGCGATCCTTCTATTCAGAGGAAATCTCTTGAAAAAAGGAAACCTAAAGCTTTTACGAGCCTGATTTTTCGATGATTCAGCGACCAATGGAATCACCGTGGAAAATAAGCGAAGACTTGCACTATACGAGGTGCGCGCTCGATAAAGTAACCCTGTTTGCGAAGTTTACGAACACGAGAAATCGAAGTTCCGGCGGCTTTACTTTTAGGAGGAGCGTGGATCGCGCGTGTAAACGCGTCGTACGCTTCCGGATTTAATCCAGAGAAGACGCAACCGGATGGGACGGTCCTGTCGTTTTGGGAATATTCGTGATCTCATCGGTGTCTGCTCTGTGAAAATTAAACACTGAGAAATCCTCCGTTTCCCCCTCGTACGCGCGAACAGGATTGTCACGAAAGTTACGCGACTAATGAAATTACGTCTGTAAATAAACGAGTCATGTCTAATTACGGTTGGCGGGCTCAAAGGACGTGGATTACACTTCGTGCACCATGTTCGTGACGTTTGATATTTTTCTCCGTGTATTTTTAGATTTGTGAGCAGTTTAAACCCAAATAAAGAGTAAAACTTTAATTGCGTTATAGATATTTGTGTTATAAATATTTGTCTTAGAAGTCTAGAATTTAGGTTATCCATATATTTACTTTTACGTACCAGTGTATTCCCGATTTAAATATTTTCAGGAAAAATACCATAAACATAAGTAACAGTAATTAATTTCGCGAGAATCTAATCTAATCTAAGAAACGAAGTCGAGAAGCCAGAGAAAAACTGAAACTGATCAGTTTGACCGCTGTAAAATGCAATTGTCGATATGAAGCTTACACCACTAATAACAAAAATAATGTTTCAAAATATTTACAAGTTCGCATACAAAAATATTTCTCTACGAGCTCTATTACCATCTCCTAAATTCCGGGCGTATTCGTCGTTACCAACATACCATTCATGTTCCATATGTTCCATGATATAAGGTATGTTTTCACAGATGTGGTTTCTCACATCCTATACCATATCATTCCATCAGCAAGACTTTGGCAGATTTGATTCGCGACAAAACGGAAACAGAAAGTTCTCACTCCTGCCAGCAATTCAAACGATATACGTTTTTTTCACAGATTAACAGGATTACATCGGAGGTAGCCTCCAGGTCGAATATTTTCAAGCGTTCGCTGTGTATACTCTTTGAGGCTAGTTATTCGCGAGCACGGCGTGTGCGAACAGATCCATCGGCGTGGCCAGTGGCGGCGCATCCGGTATTAAGCTTACACCTGTTTTAATCCTCCGTGCATTCGCTGAGAAACGGTAGAAACCTGGTGCCGGCTGGCTGCTCGTAATATCTTTAATAACGCTCGGTTAACTACGAAGGGAAGGGTAAACAAAGAAATAAAGAGAAGAAAAAACGGGAAAGAAAGAATAAAGAAGGAAAGAAACGGATAAGGGAAGAACGCGAGCAGGAGGATGAAAGTGAGAGTTCGTCTGACTTTAACCGAAATTGAATTTTCGACGGAAGGTATCGTTGTAACGCGCTTTGACTTCGTCCTATTTAGAGCACACCGAAGTAATATGAAGCCGAGGGCGTCGAAACGAAAGCGGAATTTTGTAAAGGAAATGGAATTTGACCGTCTGCCGCGAGTCTCGACTACCGGGATTCCATCTTGTTTTACGCCGCGCTTGTTTTCGTCGGTGGTTTGTTACACCTTTATGCCAGTGTAACATCGTCCCTTGGCGTTTAAATATTTAGACAGTCGATAAAATTATGTTTCTGTGGTTAGAGGTCTCACGAAGTTGCGAACGTTTTTCATTGCATTTCAGTGCGGTGGTCTCTACCGAAAGTTACGAAGAACTAACTACTTTATCTTGTCCGCCGCCTTCGTTCCATTCCCCTCCGTTCTTGTCAGGAAACGGTGATTAAAAATTCCAGAATACGTTTGACTCTGGCGGGCGGATGCAAATGCGAGCAAAAGGCTAACTGTGTACTCGAGGGAAGAAAGAGTTAAAGGGGGTCTTTGAATCTACAGGAATATTTCTAATCTACAAGGATAACTAGGATACGTTTTAAAGCCTGATTGACGCGTTTAAAGAACATCAAGTAGATTAATGCGACACGTAGATCGGAAACTATCTCGACATTTTCTTTTCTTGGAGCACGTTAATGAAAGAGGAAAGAGAACAGCCGTGATACATTTTATGTAACGCCGTGGGAGACAGAAAATTCTCTCTGCAGATCTTGAACACTCGGTGAAAGGCTAGAAACCTAATATCAAACGGACAGGTAAGCTTCAAAAATTCTACAGGTTCAAAAGTTGTACAAAAAACCTAATCCTTCAAAGCTCGAACCGGGCAACGAACTACAATTCGTTGACGAGAGAGAAATTCTGCACAAGGAAATGCTTTTCTTCGAGCCGCCATTAAATCCGTGCGCTTATTTTCGAAAAGCGCGCGGCCGGGAACAACGAGCTCCGGTTGTTCTCCTGCATTTCGAGGCTCCTTCTCTACCTTTGACGCGTTTTTTCTTTTTTGCGCCCGTCTCGCAATACGACTCTCTTTTGCCTTTAGCAAGAGCGTTCCCCAGGTCGCGAGAAGCCCCGTAAAAGTTCGCGCGGTTACATTCAACCCCTGTGGCAGCAACGGCTTTCGCAAGGCGATCTTTTGCTTTGACTACCACGGAATACGGAACCAGCCGTCTCACGCTGTGTCGCGCTTTAATATTTACGTCGCGTTACGTTACGCCGCATTAACCGTTGTCGCGGCCTCAACCTGACAGAACACTGGACGCCAACGTCTTGCGGCTGTTCCGACGTCCAGACTTCTTTAATCAAACACCCTTCAAGAGCTGGAAAGAAAGTAGACAGAGCTTTCTTTTAAGAGCACGTTGCAGGAAGGCCATAGCTAAAGTCACTTTCACTAAAATTGTATTTTGTAGAGATATCCGTAGAGAAAGTTGGCTCTTTCGTTAAGACATTCATTTCTGATGTCTTATAAATGCAAGGTTCAATGTAACGTATCAATTTTGTACGATTTTTCAAGTGTTGCGCGAGTGTAATAGAAGAAAGTTATTAACGAAAATCTATTTGCCTTTTGGTTAAACAATATATGGCGATCCTCTTTTATTTAAAATGCAGTTCAGGTTTTTTGAGTATTTTAAATAAAACCATGTAATTTTTCTCCCATCGATACGCGTATCGTACACATTTTGACTGATAATTTTTTTTATTACTAGACTACACAATGTAAAAAATAGACACTCTACAGAGATTTGTTTTACTCTCGGAATATTATTACAAATATTCCACTCCATTGTGTATGAATATTTTATATATTTATTATATATTCTGCGCGTTTAAATTTCCTACAAACGCACGAACATCTCCAACGTATACGTTACATTCCGACAAATTGAAAAATAGAATGGCATTGCAGTGAACAGTCTTGCATCGAAGTTTATAAACAAACCAGTTGTCCATGGAGATTCATATCTGTTCTATCTAATTCCCAACTAAGAAGCATAACAACCTAGTGATCGCAAGAAGTTAAATACCATGCATAGCTCGGAGCGAGTTAGCGAACTTAAGTTAAGACGATGTTCCGCGATAAAGTCACGGCTAGACGAGAAAGGGGTTAGAGGGGTACAGGGCCAGGATCTCGCGGTACAAATCATTCCAAGTTCTCGAGCGAGTTCGGCGTGGTTCGAAACGGCGCGTCTGCTCGGGCGTAAAATTGCTATGATATAGAAGTGTGAGGGAGAATCGGTGGCGGGCACCAGGAGAGACAGGCTCCTGGTGGCCTCGTCCGCCAATAGCCGCCGCGGAAATCTCTAAGAACGTGCTTTTCCAAACTTCCGATCGTTCCTCGCCTCGCGAAGATTGAATTATTCCTCGTGGAAGTTGTACGGGAAGAGGAGAGGCGTGTGCCGTTGGCAGCGCGCGATAAATTATTCGTTTTGTCACCGGCCCACGATACGGAAATTCATTGAAAATCGAGCACAATGAGTTGGCCACTCGCTGAATTTATATCCTACGGGATATTCGTGCAGTGCCGGTGATGCTTTCGTTTCTGTGGATTTTTGACAAGAATTGGCAAATTGACACGACGCTTTGCAAAATCAGGGACTAACGTTACAGTATTGATCCAATGTTTATCATTTTTTAAATCGCTTTGGTTTCCTTCGTTTATAATTTGAGTTGACTCGTGAATAACGTGGATCTTTTGCATGAACAATTTTGAAGTCTGCTATCATACTGTACTAAAGTTTCTGAAGTTATGGTATATCGCAGTGATTCTGTGTGTGGTTGAGTGAGTTTGTTGAGGAACAAGAAGAGGAGGACGCGTGATATCCATAAACTGTAAGTTATGATCGTCATAACAGCACTGTCATCTGCCAGAAAAAATCGAAGAAAAAATGTATCTATGTAAAACTATAATATACGATGGATTCACTGAAAAAAATGGTACAAATGCATTTTTGTCAAAAATCGAAATAAATACATACAACGGCTGACACACGAAATCCGCATTCGTTTCGAAAATTTTATTATGAATTCTCAAATCTTTAGGTACCTACGTATATGTGTAACAATACGTTTTAATATTGGCAGATAAGGTTTTTTTAGTTTTCAATAATAAATTGTTTTCGATAATAATTGTTTTTTCTCCTTCGGGCTCTACTATTTGTTTCGACTTTTAATTAACCGTAGAAATTTATGGAAATAGTTGGCATCCAAGTCGAAAGGAACATCCTTTGGGAACTTTAATTTGAAAAATTTTCGACTATTCATTTTCTTTTTTTTTTTTTAAGTCTAACATGTTCCGCCTCTAGGCAAGCTCAAGTCAAGAAATGTTTAGCTCGCTTTTCCTTTGAACGCGCGTCTCTGTATTATCGTAACCAGCGTTTGCGCAAGCACCGACAGCGATTCTCGGTTCGTTAGGGACTCATAGTGCAACGCCGTTATAATTGGCTAGTTTTTTCTCTCTTGGCTTCTAATAGATTTTTCCACCTCATTCTTTTTGCGCTCCTCTGTTTCCTCGTCTTTGTTAGAAATATGGAAGAAGAAAATACATAATATGTATCATATCTCTTTTTCCTTGAACTTTTCGCAGAAACAACGTTCGAGTTATCTTTTCATAATTCGTTACCATCAACCATATTTTTATGATGGTTAATTCCATCGCCTCTCCATTGAACGAAACAGTAGCATCCATAATAAATAAGCTTTCTACTGTGAGACAGAAAGAACGATCTTCGCCAAGTGAATAGTGGCGACTGCGTTACATTTTCTCGGAGAAATTGCGAAATTTTGCGTCGCGAAACACGGAATGGTGAAATCAGGTGGAATGCCGGTGTACAAAGTATTTGAATGCTTACCGTAGATACCTTTTATGTTTATATTGCATGTGTCGTATGCAACATTTTGGATTTCATTATCGTAGTAACGAGACACAGCTGTCATGATTATATTAGTAAAATTTGAAGTCAGTCTGGAAATGTAAATCATAAATCTACTGTAACGAATAACTGTCTATCTAAATACTTTTGTAATCTCTGCAAAATATATACTTGTACTTTCTAAATGTATTTTAACATTTGTTTTAAACTTCAGCAATAATCATGATAGCACGATAGAGTTTCATAACAGCGTCAATAAAATCTCAAAATGTTTCGTATATTCTTAAAATCAATTAAAAAATCAATATTTCTCGTGAGCTTGTATAAATTCGCGTCGAAAGGCGATAGGATGGAGGACCGTCGTTTTCGGATTCTCGAATCAGGGCGGTGAAACCTTACTGGATTAATGAGAAGATACTCGAATGCAAATGCACCAGTTCTGTTCCCTTAATTTTTTTTTTTTTTTTGCTCTTTCTCATAATTTCTCGTTAGAGGAAGGAAAATCGGCGGAAAAAATGGAAGAAACCAACCAGCCAAGCGATGTTCGAGGTATGGAGGATTGGTGTAGGTCAGTCGACCGGAAGAGCTCGATTCGATGGACTCACAACGAACTTACGTGCAGCTACAATTGGGCGGTACCGAGAGCTTTTGCCATGCTGATTTCTGCTACTGTCGGTTGCGGTATGCTTCCAAATTAACTGCAAAGATTTAAGCGTCTTCCCAACGATGCAACATCCTACCATGGATTCTCCTTGCTCTCTACGCGAATTTGCATCCCGCTCGATAAGCATCCTTCTAAACTGCTCTAGGATCGTCCTCCGGACAAGAGTGATTGTTTGCTCCGGTTCCATACGAGGGGCTCATAACAGGAACGACCCGTATCGATTTTCTTCACTTTTTATATAATATCCTTATCTAATAGCCAAGACACGGTGAATACAGTAGAATAGAACATTATAACGATCAACTTTAGATATACGATATCCTGTTTGAATAAACGGGATGGTAATGTACCATGAAAAATGATTAATATCTTGCCTTATTAATTTTATCGTCGAATGAAAATTAACCGGTTCTACGAAACTCTTTGTCACGATTTCATAATTTCGTGGATTCAATTAGATGTACTTGTTTAAAAAGATTGAAATGCATAGCATGGAAATCGAAGATTTGCTGCAATAGTTTGTTTCCTTCGCGAAAGACAAACAAGAGCAAATATCGGTTTTGTTCTGAGATCTTCATATCGTATAGTACCATTATTCGGTACGTGGCTTTTTCAATATTTTTTCAGGTAAATAACGTTTATACATCATTTAAATGGTTTATTCAAACGAGAAGAAAAGATTCTCACAATTCGCAGATCTGCTGATATCAAATTTTTTCTCACTCTGTTCCACGTAGTTTTCAGTTTCCGTTAATTTAGTTGAGTTTGGTTATCGATCACGATCGTATAATTTGCATGACAATCGAGACTGAATTATTTTACCGTTCGCAGCTCCTGAAATACGAGACTTTGGTCGTTCGGAATTTTCGTATTCGTCACTTTCAGTATCGCTATTAATACCGTGGTAGAAAAGAGATATGCAAATCGTGGAAACGAAATAAATGGAGTCCAATATAGTGTTCCCGGTTCCTAGTGTCATGTTCCAGGAGTAGGTCGTCCGTCTAACTGAATGTCACACGGAATTTTAACACGGCTCTGCGAAGAACTTTCGTATTGCTTACAATTTCGACATCACGTGCCCTGTATTTCGCGTTGACCTCGTCGACACTTGAATCAAGACGATATTTTCTTTTGTATGGGAAAGTTCAGTGCTGTCTTGCTGTTCGTCGAGTAAATACCGCCGCTGCGTGTTCTTCTTAAGTAAAAGAAAATAAAATAATAATGAAATTATAGAATTATATAATGATAATTATACAGTTTGTGGAAACGTGTCGTAATTTTTGAATAGTATTTGCGAACGCGTAATATTTTCCATTAGTAATTCGAGAATTACATTCGTCAACGAAATTATTATTAGCGACAGCTATCGCCCGTTAAACGAGGTCTGTTTTAACGATCAGTTTTCGCGATATCTGATATATAAAATACACATATTACTTTCTGCTCTAATTATTAATCCGATATCCGAATATCAAATATTCAAAAATACTAATATTGTAATAGTATCTCAAAAGACCAACGTGTCTATTATCTCTTTTATCTTTACTATATTTACACTTTCGTCAAAGTTTGCAGCATATTAGAATTTCAAAAGATTTCCTTGAGTAAATAAATGTTTCATTCGTAGTATCGAAATTGTACATTATAATTATACGAATGAAAGTTATAATTGCGATATTCTCACTTTTCAAACAAGAAAAAAAAAATGTACAAAATGCTTCGCTTCACGCATAAAGCATAGAGCGCCTCAATTTTTTCGGCGTATATTTTTTATATTCAGAACATCGCCTAAAATTCAAATAACACGTAAGATACCGGATAGAATTAATAAAAGAAAAATTTCCATTCATCTCTGTGGTCGCTATAAAAATTTGAAACGTGTAACTCGATTCGAAATGGTGCCATGGGGAAGCCTCTTGACGACTTCCGGTCCAGTAAGGCTTGTATTTCGAAAATAATTCCGGGGAATAATTTCGTAACAAAGGCTGGACGCCTTTTCCAGCCGACTACCCATCCCCGTGCTTTAAATGACAGCGGGTGGATGCTAAAATTTTGGCTGGCTGCCGCCCGGCCGACGGAGGATCCTCATTATCCGTGTACCGACGTACCGTCCCGCGGATTTTCGGAATTATAGAACGTTGACAGAGCAGAACCGCAGTAGATACTACAAAACCGGGCAGCCCGATGAATCGCGGCCGTGAAGATACGTGAGAAACAAAAAGAACGATTCCACTCTTTGCCTGCTGTTCTCGTTTTCTCCCCTTCACCACCCATTAACTTTTATATTCTATTCATGGACGAATTTCAAATTTTTACGCGTGGGTGGGGAGCAGTTTTAAATGGTTCTTTAGACTGCATTTTCCCAGCACTTGTGGCGTCTGCAAAAGCTATTTACTGACTCACGCAATTTTTGACGAAATAGACGTACGTATAAATTAGAGAAACAGATCTTAGGTAAATATATAAATGTGTTAATATAGCAAAAATAGTTTTTGTATATTTTAAACAACAATAGGTTAAATGTCTTTTTGCTATCAATGACACGATCCCAATGATCTTCTATGGCCTTACATTGCCGCAATGGCTGCCAATGATTTTCGAATATTTATTTATTAAAGCAAATTAAAGCAAACTAACCATCATAATGACCTTTGATGTTCAAGTGATTCAGACAGGCATGATATTATCTCGATGATCATGTTTTTGAACGACACATAACTTGCTTGGAACTAGAGTAAAAAAAAAGCAAATGCATTGGTATATTGGTCAATCTTTTAACGTAAAACGCTTTCATAGCTACATACAAATGTGAATTTTATTTAAATAGCGAAGACACTTGTGTACTCAAAACGGTTCTCGGCGTTGACTATTCCACACATGTTCTGAGACAGAAAAGGCTCGCATTCCATCTTAATATTTACGAGTCAGGGTCATGTTCTTGCGTCGTATACGTTAAAAAATGTGTGTCTTCGGGAACTGTTATGAGCATTCCCGTTTATCGCAACTTTCTCGTGGGATAGCTGGGCCGCAGAAGTAACTCGGAAACGTTGCATAGTCCGCGCGTTGCTTACGATTTTAACGATGAAATATTCGGGCGGCCGGTTGCGCATTCACAGGTACATGCAAGAACGAGCAATGCGTTCATTTTATTTCCGCTTGCCGCTCGCGATTCGTTTTTTAATATATACGGGCAGCGTACTGGACATAGGGAGAAAGTGGGAAGGGGTTGATGTGACAGAGGTTGTTTGAAAAAAGGCGGCGAGTACGTTACTTTTCGGACGGTGATTTTTATTTCCACTTGGTTCTTGTTTTTCACTCACCTCTCCAATCTTTTTTTCAACTTCCTTCCTCTCTGCCTTTTTTATTTCATCATATACGCCCGCTGTACGTCGCGCTGCTGGCATCCAAGTAAACGGTTTACGCGGAATTAAAGTGCACTTCTGACGCAGATGTCCGGCCACGAAGTTGCCAGGCGCAACGGCAGAATAAAAATTTCCAGACAGGACCAAGTCCGCTGTGTTGGTTTTCAATTGGCGCGCGTTCGCTCGAATCCGAATGTGTCGCTCGATATCCTCTGTCGAGTTGTTTGCCCGTTTAAAAATTCCTTGAGTGGAGCACGCGCCGAGCAAGAGGGAGAGAAACGTTGTTGCCGATGGCGAAAAACCGTCTCTGTTCGTTTCCATTTGCTCGCTAATTGAACCTCGTTGAAAAGCATCGAGAATAAAACGCGACACGACGCGTATAACTGCCGCTAAATAGTCCACTTTCCGCATTTATTCCCCTCAGAGTGTCAACATCGTTTAATAACCAGTTCAGTTCTCCGATCCAAAACGATTCAATCCAACGGAAATAGCTCTTTTTTTTTCGAGAAACTTTTTTCTCTGTTCCACACAATCGTAGAAATCATCGCGGAGTTCAGTAATTCCTGTAAAACCTGCAGGATCGACCTGCTTTTTTTCCATCCCAAACCGCGTTACACAGATGGATGGAGAGCGATTGCTAGACCGTCAGTGTCGCATTGTTTCGAAGAATTTCATTGGAGGAGCGTAGAGCCGACGGCTACGAGGATCTGGAATACGTGAGAGAGCCTCTGTCCTTCACCTTTCTCCTCGCGTTTTCGTTGGCTCTGGTCCGCGTTTCTTTTGCACCGCCACGTTCTATCGGAGAATGTAATTTCCGCTGGGCCGAGGAATCCAGTCCGACGGGACTTGGCACGTCAGACACCGATACAATTCACCCGATAAAACTGCTCGAGTTCTCGGTGGCCTTCCAACCCTCTCTGCAGTCGCCCTACGGGAATCTTTAACCTTTTCTTTCGCGTTTCCTTCCTTCCTTCCTGCTTTCTTTTCTCTGGTCTCACGCTTCGTCCTCTTTCGCCAACCCCGTTCTCCAGCCCCCAGTTCTCTCTTTCATCGCTCGAATAAATCTCTCGATACTCCCCGAGTTAAGTTTCCATGACTCGAAGACTTTCTATCACGTTGGTAGTCGCAGTTGTTTTTTATTATTTCTTTGGCTATTTAAACGTAATTATTTAAATATCGTGTTATATGTTTGATATATGATATATATGTGGTTTCATGTATAAAGGTATGTACAATAGAATTTCGTTTATATAAAAAATGATAGGTAACAAGGAGAATCGATGGATTCCTGTTATATTATACGATGTTATTGTACTTTTATCTGTCTAAAGGACTTTTATCTGTATTTAAAAAGGTCTGAAACGTGTGATCTTTGATACGAACGACTGTATGATATACCGAAGCAGAGGTGTCGATAATCCCTGAATTTTTTCAGATCTTTTAAACAGCAAGAAATTGTACGTAATTCTTTTAAAAGTCTTGCAACTATGAAACTTCCTTACCACTTTAACCTTTCAAAGTTTCATTGCGCCGCATTGAAATAACGATCTCATATATTCTCGCTCTCGACACTAACAATCCTCCAACTACGAACCGTTCTACCCATCAGGAGATCATATCGATTGTATGTAACTTAACGGAATTATAAACGGAATCTTGGAACAACTTTCTTGGAGCATAATAAAGCGAACGTAGGCGAATTGAGATTCATCGATTTTCCTCCTCCTCTTTCGTTTCCCATTCGTTTTCTCGCCGTTCACCAGAATTCGCCTCTCGGTTACCTCACGGTCGATGCCAGTTTTCTTTCTACGGCACACTCCAGTAAATCTCGAGTTGCTTCTTGAGAGAGTAATGCTCGTGATTTTACGGATTGACCGACTTTGTTCCCGTGACCGAGTCGAATTCGCAATAAGAAACGTTTCTTCCCTCGTTTTCCTTTTTGCTTCTTTTCGCTTGGCCTGTTCCCGTGTCTTTTTCCAGTTGTTGTTGGCGTAGTACGATGAAAACGGACTACAGATAGAGTCAAGAGGAGAATCACCTAAATACCGCGAGTTCTTCGTTCAGATCGACGAAAGGATATAGTTAAGTAGCTTATGTTCCTGTTCGTATTTTTCAGCATGATTTTTTGATTGATCGTGTAAAGGTAAAACTATAAAAGTATAAGTTCTATAATACTAAATTCTACTGCTTTTGGCGAGCAAAATTGTGCTCTACCATAATAACTATATTTCGTAAAAGAGTTGAAATAGTCAAAAGTATCCGCTATATGAATAAACCTCAATATTCAGTTCTGTATACTAATTTCTTATCAAATATGTATTTGCAATAAATACTTCGTAACTACTATATACATTTCTAGATTGATTCCGATATAATCGTGACAGTGGTGTCTCGTTGCAGTGTTAGTGAAGTTTCAAAATGTTTTATATAACATACGCATAACAATGTATAACATATAACATACATAACATACATATATAAAATATCTTTGTAAACCAATGTTGATATTTGCGCGTGTATAAAACACCGAAGGCGGTGTCGCAAGATTAATGCGCTATTTTACGATCTTGCTATATCGTTTCCATCGATCTTAACAGAAAATCAAACGACTGTTTTCCAACCGCTCGAACTGTACTTTACATGTACGTATACGTTCTTTTACAATTGTTTTATTTTTCCAATCTTCGAGGCTTGTCTCGTTTTTTGCGAAATTGAACAAGAAATTGCAAATTGACGCGATCGAACGATGCATTCGCGATTAAGGGTGATTTAATCGTCAAAAGGTTGGAAGAGGAAACGAATATAAACCGACACAGAGTAACACGACCAGTTTTCCCTTCGGGCTATGGAGAGGATTTTAATCGTCTCCCAGAATGACTGGCATGCAATTTCCATCGTTCGAGAATGTCGAGGACCGAGGCAATCGCGACTGCTGCCAGGCTACTCCGCTGCTTCCCGTCTATTCTCGACAGGATCCCATGGAAGAATCTCGTATCCGCGCATCGTATACTTGACCAATCGAGATCCCTTGTTTCTCTTCTCCTTGCTTGCTTCTCCTCTGGCGTACGCGCGTCTACTGTAAAATCGTCTCGGGAGTAGAATTTCAAAAGGGAGCACGTCGATCTGCTGCATCGTTGCCTTCTTCGACGAACAACTTCGTGAGATCCTTCGAAGGTTCCTGTATAGTGTTTTAGAGAAATCCGATACGGAAGGTATCAACTTGTCAAACTATAATACCTGACCTTTCCTTCTGACAATTGTTTCTCTTTTCCCCCGATACACAGATTTTCTCTCTCGTCACCTTCCGAGATCTTCGATCGATGAAATTTATAGTTCATCTTGAAGAACGATCTTCTATGTTATTCTGTTGCAGAAGTTTACAAAAGTTGGTTTATCTGATCTTTTATTGATTTTTTGTGTAACGTACTTGTCTCTTCCATAGTGAAGATATTTTTTTAGTTCACAAACGTGTACCACTTTGATTGCTTGTTATTAGATATAAACAAACATTGCAGCTTACTAATTGGAAATAAAACCAGTAGCTCAAACTTCTTCTGTCCATTACATCCGTTTCGTTGAAAGGTAAAAGCGGTTTTAAGATTAGGGACGTCGACGATCTTTATTTTCGGTTAGCAGCCTAAGAAAATGATTGATTTTTATCTTAATTTCTATTCTACGTGAAAATGTTATTCCAGGGACGATCGTGATCCATTTTCTTTCATTCGATGGCTCCTTCTATCCGTGAAATATCAAGACCGCTTTTGTCTCCGGCTGTTCGTTCCCCTTTCGACCTGTTTGCTCCTCGACGTTCGTGGTTTCGAGTTTTCTCATCCGCTCCTTCAGAGATCTCCCCCGCGATTTCGCGGCCTCCTCGAGTGCAGCCGCTCTCCAGCGACCAACCGCAACGCCTCTTCGCTTGATGGACTTCTTCTGTACGTGTACACAAAGCGGCGATGCACCAAAGCGTTGTGTAGACTTTTCGGAGCCAATTTCGTGGTCTCTACTTGTTTGCTTTGGAAATGTACGGTAAATATGTTGCAGGATTTACAAACATCCATGTTGTTTTTAATGATAGGGAAATAATTAATCCTTTTGCTATTATACTTGGTGGTTGCGATTGTTTGCTATGAGACAAGCTTCGTTATTATTAACTATTCGTCCTATATCATCATTATGTTGTATTGCACTCGTATACAAAGAAATATTTATCGGAAAAAGATTTTATTTCAGTATATAAATGTGTTTTCTAAGCGGCATGTCACTTGTATTTTATTTTTAATCTGTTTTATTCTCTTATTTTCTATGCATAATGTTAAAATATATCTTTAGAAATAAAAGTTTGGGTAGTCAGGGTAGCATCCATCTCAGTATCTATCTTTATTCAGCCTATAGTTTTTCAATTCAGTGAACAGATTTAATTCGGTACTAAATAATGATTCGTTCGGGATAATAAGAAAAGAACCGAACAGAAACATACCGTAATATTCTTTTCACCTTGAAGCAGAAGTTCTTGCAATCTGTTTCAAACATATCTCGTCCATTCTCCCATACCATATTCTCTTCAAAATGTCAATTATAACTACACCACGATATATCCCCCAGTGTTTATTCTAATAAACACCCTCGGTAACCATTCTACATCAGCCAGGATCCTAGGTATCCTGTCCTGTGTCTTATAGACACACGTATACTCGTGTATCAACTTGTCACATGGATGATACTCTCCACAGCTTGGCAACCTCCGACTGGCAGGTCTTCTGCTTGCAAGTCCCCGGGCGACGTTCCCAGGAGTACCCCGGCGAGAGTGTTCAAGTTCGAACTTCTCTTTGTCTCTCCTTTCTCTCCTTTCACCCTATCTTACTCTCTATCCATCTTCCCTTCCGACTTTCTAGCGCAGCTTCTCGCGAACGTTGAGGTTAGCCGGGATTGCTCTCGATAGCAAGGTTAGAACTACGACCTGCCTCAGCTCTTATTGGTGTCGATAAACTATGGGGAAACGAGTGGTACAGGGGGATAAGTGAACGGTAGCCGTGGACCAGCCAATATAATGGTTGTCGCGCGTCCTCGAAGAAAGAAGAAAGGAAAGAGAGGAAAATGGTGCTTTGGCTTTTATCGTTTCGCCGCGACACGACGCAGGGAGGAAGAACTACGAGGAAATTCGAATCGAGTGGTCGAGCCTCGATTGGTCGTACAACGTTTTGGACGTGTTTGTGGTCTCGTTGTTAGCCGCGGGTTAATAATACGGCCGAGCAAGGAGGTCGGTAATTTCGTTCGGTACCAAACGGCCAGGTTTCTTCGGTGGAACGAAGCGGAAGATTTATAGAACGCTCCGATCCATATTCTTTCGCCTGTATCATCCGCGGAAGGACTCGTTGGCAGCGTCTTGCTAATCTTTCTAATTGTACCCTTCGTTGGAACTTACTGCGGGTATTTCGTGTTGCGAGCGATCTACCGACTTTTGTCTCATCGATCAGCGAACCGTTTCACCCTTGCCGTGTCCGAGAAAGGGCTTGAATCTTGTAGCTGGGACTTATTTCCATGGGTTAAGTCTAGCGGAAGCTCGTTATTCTCGTCCAAACGGATTCATTCCGGTTCGTACGGTTGGTTTTACGCGAGGATCCAAAGCGATCCGTTTAATTACCTAATAAATACGTTTAATTGCCACGTTGTACGGAATAAAAAGGAGCATAGCCGGCAGCTGATAGCGTGGGAGGTACACGCTGAAAGGGGATGATGATAATTTAATTGCAGAACGCTTGTTGTGTCTTGCTGCTCTTAGTTCCGAAAACCGAGGCGCAGCTGGCGAAGACGTATTTACTCGGCTACCTCGAACCCCCTAGCTCACTGCTCTGTCTCGCGTCTCTCTTGCTCTCTCTCTCTTGTTCACCAGACACGCTCTGTTTCTTGTTTTTATTGCCAAGTCAAAGAGCGAGTTCTACGAGCCCGCAGGAACTGTTTTGTCACCCGGGTAAAAAGGAACTACGCCGGAAGAAAGGAGCGCGACTCGCAGGAAACCGAAGGAAACGGTTTCCACGGCGCGACATCTTCCCTCCCCATAAACAAAGAACAGGAAACGGCTTCCGCCAATTTTCCTCCAACCCGATGTGTTTTTATGCCAACGCGTTTGACGCCGTTTTATCGGTTCCGTTGGAAGTACACGAACCCTACACACCCATCCAATCTAACCATGGAAAACACAAAAATTCCATTTCATTACATTTTTTTACGCCTTTCTTTTTAATATTTTTCATTTTGCCTTCCTTTTTTTCTTTGGTAAAAACAAGGATGCAAGTTTTTATACAATATGACGAAACCTGAATGATATATGAAATGGACCAAGTCACGTTTCAATTAATCGCACGAGTTGTTCATTCTTTCGTTTTCGTTTGCCCGATAGTAGTAATTGGTCTGCCTATAGCAACTTCTTCAAACGCGCCGGCGAAGCAAATTGTTGGAACAGTAATGTATTCCTGAGTGTAACGTTTACCGCGTCGGCGTTTCCCATCCACGCAATTTCCGCGAGCAGTCGAGCAATTCCACTGTTCGTACCGACGTTGATGCATCTGCACGGCCTACCAGATGTATGGATTAACGCGACGTTGGCTTATTCAGAAAGATGATTTTCCGAATAACGCAGTATTTTTACACTTTTCAGCCTTTGACGTCACTTTTCCGATACAGTACGAGTCTCGTGTTCAATAAAAAGAATGAGAAAAATTACTTAATACGTATAATGAGAAATGAAATCTTTCGTGTCAATTACATCCAACCAAGTAAACATACCGTCAAAGATAAATTCGATACGATTCGATTTCTGGAAACATTTTAATTAAACAGATACGGGACACGCGGCGAATTTTTCTTATCATATAAAAAGATAAATAAACGGAACTCGTAAATCGTGCAATCGATCTTTTCGGGTAAGAACGAACCGGAGCACGTGATTGGTGTACCATATCTCGATCGTAGGTATTATTCAATTTCATGAACTTCCTGCGACAGCCGTAACGATACTCGGCCTGGTTTCGCGCAATTATAATTTATAACGGGCGAGACGAATAGACGCGACGCCGTGTGCACGTATTATGTTGTTCATTTAAATGGAAAACGCCGGCGGAGAACGCAAGGGGAAAATCGATGCCGGCTTAATTTGTCGTTGCTGATTCTCTTCCGCTTTTTACCACCTCCGTTCGTTCGTCGTAAATTCCTCGGCTGCACCGTATGCCGCGTTTAATTTATCGTAATCGCTTTAATTGCGATCGACACGAGTCGTGGAAAGCTCGTGAATCAAGACGAACGTTCTGCAAACGGGCGCCTCGATGAAATCGAAATGCCAGCTGATCGATCGCTCCGTGTTATTGGTCACGGATAAAATTCCAATTCCAGACGGAGATTAATTTATCGGATTTTGTTTAACATTCTATTTATTCTCAATAGATGCCAATTTAGATTTTTCTCTAATTTCCTTTAGAAAGTAGTTTGTACCGTTACAAATTTTTTAGCTTCTCTAGTTCATCAATTTTCTAGCTACATTCATCCTTTAGTAATTGCGTCGATAATTCCTTTTGATTTTCAGATGTTACCTCCATCTTTTACGTTTGTAAATAGATATTATCCGGATACTATTTACGGACTGAAGCATCTACAAATCCTGTAAAGAGGTAAACTCTTTGCCCCAAACGTGCCCTCAAAGTACTAAGCTCTAAAGATAGCAGAAACCAAATTATCTTTCCCACTAAAACTTCCCACAGAAAGATAAACGATTACATCCAGCACTCTGCTTCTTCGCTAACTATAACCCTGAAAAATCAACAAATTTACCATGAACAATCTTCATCCGGAGAATATTCTTTACTCCTTAGAATATACATATACCACAGAGTATCTCGCTAAATATGTGGATATTTATAAGGTCGATTCTAGACATGAAATTTAATTTCGTTACAAAAGTATTCGACTGATATTCTATACTTAAGAAACAAGTGACTTACTTTCGTAAGTTCATTCATCGTAAAAGGACGACACGAATAATGGTAAATTCTAAAGTAAATTAAAAAACAGAAGACTGTGCTTGAAACACTACTTTTTGTACTCTTCAATTTCTAAAGCTCATCAATGTGGTTTCTGAACTGTTCACGTTCCCAGCATAAAATAAAATTGCTTGAAAAATACGAATACAAATTAACACTACAGCAATGCAAATGAAAGCTCAAAAAATAAGCCTGGAACGACGACTTTGTATATGAACTTCTTTCGTCATTTCAATGCTTGAAATCGATCGTACATCTGCATGACCTTCGTGTATTTCACGACACCCTGTAGAAGGCGTATGATACTATACAATACAGCATCAATGTCGATACCGCGTTTCGAAGTTGGCAACTTTCGCGGCAGCTGTTTCTCCGCTTTCTTTCCGCTTTATTCCCTCGCGGGATTCTCGAGACGAGTCGGGTGGTTACTGTTGCCCACTCGGAAAACGTGTCTGTCGCCATTCGAGCGAACAATCGTAGCCGGGGGCAGCGGATGGCTAATATTTGATCGAGTCTGCACGATTCTAAGGGAAGAATGTTCCCTGCGTTACGTTTGGCGAAAGAACAGGAGGAGGTACGCCCAGGGCCGAGTCGAAGGAGCAAAGAGGGATTAAAGGGAAATTCCGGAATACGACGGGGAATACCGGCTGAAATATTTGCCCGGCGCAAACAGAAAATTCTCACGTGACGTCTCGTCCTTTCAGCTTGGTCCTCTCTGCGGGACGTTTTCGTGAGCATTCACGGGGATCCAAAACTCCTGGACTACCCTGGAATCACTGCTCAAGATGACATTCGCTCGTCTTCTCGCTTCTACGAACCTGGACTGGTGCACAGTGTACATCTTTCTTCCTTCTTACTGTACCAGTTTCTCTGCTTTCGGCTCCTGGTCTTCTTTTTCCACTGGCACGGTTGCACTCTGGCTCTCCTTTTCTGCGACAAAAGTCGCAGTCGTACTGATGGAAACGCGTCGTTGGCGCCAAAGACGTGTTCCTCCGCGTGGATGGTATAGTTGACGGAATCGATGTAGCCAGATTGTAGATACATTGATTGAGTGACGATATTCGTTGATTTTAGATAAGATCGTATGTGAATCATAAAAAGCTTATGAATTTCACTCTGCAAATCATTTATCGATGTTATACTGTACGGTATTAACGTTTTATATTCCATTAATGGTGCTATAGTGACATTGACGGTATGAAAATATTCTACTGTTCTTCCTATTAGTTTTCTAATGTAAATTATAGAAAGGCCGTAGTATAATTAAATTTATAGGCATACGTATGTAACCACATGTTTTTTTTTTTTTTGGAAACAAAATTTGATTTCAGAAAGCCTCGGTAAAATTATGGAAGATTGGGGTTAGGTTCATATTGTAAGAATTTTTCGAGGCGCAAAAGGTTAAGTCTCCATCACCACCGCTCGATAAAAATCCCGATAATAAAGATTAGGTTGTAATCATTGAATAATGAAGAAATCAGTTTTTGAAAGAAAGCCTTGATGTCTAGTTCTTATATCACGAAAGACGTCTTGAAATTATTTTCAAGCCTATAAGCATATCAGCTTGAACTGCTAACCGATTTTTCGATTTTGTTACATTTTCTGTTCTTCGAACTGTACCAGTCTCGTTAATACACTGGCTGTTGTAGCAGAGAATGCAAGAGGAAAAACGCGATCGCGACGAGTGCATCGCTGGACTGACCAGGAGATTGTGTTTCCGAGGGGAAGAAAAGACCGGGCTATGAATAAGCGACAAACAGAACAAGATATTCGCGTCGCAGGATCAAGTTCGCCGCGTGTTTACGGGCGTGAATCGATTTTCTACAGATCGTTTCGTTCGAGTCGAATAGCGTGGCTGCAAGTTGATGTTTCGTTCGCGGTACTTGAACGCATTTGTTCGTCGAAACGAAGTTGGTGATGGAATTTCGAACGATATCGTACGCTGTGTTACTCGATACTACTGTTGGCAGTAGAACTTTCTGATTATTAATTTTGCTTTATTCCTAACAATAGTTTTACGACCAGGCCGACGCCAGGAAATGCACCAAGCGTATTGTGACGGTTGAAATGTATTTGCGATTCGAGGTGTACGCAATTATGCAAAGGAATATATAGCCTAGTAATGTCAGAAAGAAATTTGCCAAAGATACACTCGATTTTTTATAAAATATTCTTCTTTGTTTATTACGAGTTCGTATATAGAAAAGTAATGGCGAATTAAGGGCGAAAAAAGAGTAACGTTTAAAGGAATAATAAATATTCAATGGTTGAAAGTGTAGGAAAATATTTATGATGATAATTTGAATAAAAATAGGCTTTTGTCGGCTATCATAGTACACAATATGCATTAGCTAGATCGATAGAGTGTAACTCGAACCTGGTATTGTTAGTTGATCAAGTGGCTTACGATTGAGCTATTCGGGTCAACAGATTCCTTATCTTTTCTTTATCCTTGAATCTAATATTCGAAAGTAACTATTACCGACTCTATTACTTGGCGAATTTAGATGTCGACAGTGATATTCATACTCTATGAATAGAAGGTTTCATGAATCACGCGCGTATGTCTACACGTGAATTCTTGAATCGAATTCCCTGTCGTCGGTGTCAGGTTAAAGGTATTTAGTAGTTGACGCTGGCATTGTTTTTCTGCACCACCGAGTGAATCATCCGTTTCACTTGATCCTCTCATCCAGCGATACGTTTATGCCGCGTGGAAAGATAAACGAGTGTCACTAGTGAGTCTCTCGAGTTTCGAGTAATTGCGCGATATAAATTTCGCGTAACGAATGAACGTGCCGAGATTTACTGTCTCTACTTGTCGTAATGTACGTAGTTTAAAACTGTCGGATTTTCTAATGATTTAATTTTCAAATGAATTTTATCATTAATATAATCTAATTTATTTCTGCGCTATTTTCTTTTTTTTTGTGATAATTAACTAGAAGGAAATTTTGGATGCTTTCACGGTGACAGGCAGTTTTTCAAAATCTATTCGTTTAGGGAGTCGAATGAGAATCGTTTAACGCTGTATTAATATTTTAGTATAATAATTACTTGGATAATTGAAACATTGAAACCGGCAAATTTTTGAGCGGAAACTGAATCTTCCTAAGTTTCGAAATTTCAAAACATGAATCAACGCACGAAGCATCGTCGCATTCTATACAATTGCGCATGAATCTATTACTCGATACATTCATCCGGATACGTTTCACAAGCATTTCTACCGAATGCCATTTCCTTCCCGAGATTCATAGGCAGAAATATGTAGAGTCTTGGAGAAATGTGTAATAATAGACAAAAATATCATAGATGGTCTTGTACGTTTGTATTGTATTTTATTTTGCTCGTTGAAAAGACTAAGAAATACCTTTACGTAAACACGGTAATTACAATTATTGATTTATGATAGTTTAACCTCTTAGGTTGAATTTTGTGCGAGGCTGTTTCTCTTTTGTGCACGGCAGAGTTTGACGGGAATTTCGCGTAAACGATACGACACTGCAATATGTGACGGACTTTAATAATTTACTTTAATAATTAATAATACAATTGAGTGCGATATATTTTAAAGCACGGTACAACACATAGACCACGTCACAATTTTCACACTCATAGCGCGATAGTGTTTTTCAAATTGCTCTTCGTTTTCTATTTTGAAGCGACATTTTGAGCTTGAAGATTCTAAAAAATTACAAGGATACGGATCGGCATGTTAAAAAGAGCATCTAATAATGGTACATTTATTTTAACGAAAAGCAATAATTGATATCTGACACAGGTGTATCAGAAACAAAGACTATATATTTTGCCTGTATATTGTTAACACTGTTATAAAATGTTGCGAGAACAAGAAAAGTGCGAAACAAAATAAATGAAAAAGATCGTTTAGTTCAAACAACAGAGTCAGTAGAGTGAGCCACTATAGTGGCGCGTCGTAATATAAGATGACATCCGGGAAAGTCACTACTGTGGCGCATCGTACCTAGGAGGTTAATAACGCGATATTAACGATTCGTGTTACGATAATCGTCTGTTTCGATTGGATTAAATTTCCTATATTTCTATCGCGTGAGATAATCGCGTACAGAAGCGCTAAGGGGGGAAATCGCTATAAAATTTCGATCAGATCGAGTTCGCGAAACGAGAAACGAGGGAAAGAGAAAAAAAAGTGAAAAAGGTGAAAAAATGCAACCAGATGACAATCGGCTGGTAAAAGCTGGATGAAATGTCTATCAATCTGTCGATCTATCCATGCGCGTCGTACCACAGAAAAATATGGAGATGTATTTTCCTGCCGCTTTTCGATACGTACGCGAAAATGGGAAACGACACGGGGTTTGTTCAACATTCCTCACACGGCTATTTTTTATCCTCTATTTTTGATGCACGGATCTACCGGGTCCTTTACAGGAGACGGTTATTTGAGATGCATCCGGAGGGATCTAGCTTTGTCGATGTGATTTCTTTCATTTTTTCCATTGATTCGATACTCAGCTATGAACGCGTGCGTATAGATTTGTGCGAAAATGTATTTGGTTTTCTCTTTTAGAGATACGTGTTTCGTTAGAATCCCGGAAAAACATACCAGTATTATGGAAACTATAGACTTTAGATAAAACTTGTTAGATCGAAGTTACGGAGTAGAGATAGTATGAATCATATGGATTTAATAATAAAGGGATTCCTAAATCTCGTAACATACAAATTTTTCTGTCCAAAAAATCTAGAGATTCCTAAATTTCATAGTCTAGAGATCTTTATGTGTACTACTAACACTTTGATGAAGGTTTGTATAATGATAGAGCTCGAAAAGTGAAAACTAATGATAGTGGTATTAGGGCTAGGTAGTTACCTAATACTTTACGAAATATTTCATGTTAAAATTAACGTTAGTTGAAAGCATTAGAAGAATAAGCAAAGAGTGTTTGGACGAAGTAGTTGTGATTATTCTGTGAACGAATGCATCATCTTCCAAGATATTCAGAATAATGGGCTGAATGTATTCTAGGAACGGGTGCATCTTATGATAGAAATAGTAAACTGACGAAAGAGTGAATGTAAGCACGTGTGCAAGGATAAATGCTTAGGGCAACTGCTTATACATAGGTTAATTATACCTTCGAATTTAAAGCAAGTGTCGGTTCTTCGAAAAAGCAAGGGATGAAACATTTATACAAACAATCTATAATATTTGACCAATAATTGTCAGCATCCTGTTACACCATTATTAGAGATAGCTATTACATTCTCATTTGAGATGTGACACATCAAAAACCTATCTGCAACCTCCAACACGAAAGAACGAAGAAACTTTCACAGTGAATATAACACAGCAATCGATCAATCTCTGAAAGCGATACCTCGAGGAAAGATGAAAAAAAGTGATCGAGATCGACGAATCTAGCGGTTGAATTACGCGTGGAAGAAGCGAGAAAACGGTGCAATCGGGGTGCGTTTAGTCGACCAAGCGAAATGAATTCTCACATTTTCCACGCGTATTTATTCTCGCCAGGAACCTAACCCTCGAATGGACTATTGGGATGCAATTACGTTTCGCCCATGATGTTCTTCCGCGGAATGGAAACGGGAAAGCGTAGCGGCATGAGCGCACTCGCGCAATTTCCGCGTATAAGCGTTCAACGTTAAACCTAACGCGTGTGACGCGTTCCGGTGCATTATAGGAAATGTAATCGTGTTTTTAGCGGCTGCGGAAAAGGGTATGGGGCCGTGCGTACGGTCTAGTCTCGACTGGAACGTAATTAAACTAATTTGACTCGTGAATCGATCGATCGATTCATACGGTATAAAATAGATCGTGTCTTCGCCACGTGGAATTTGATTACAACGATTCCGCTGGGATCCCAAAAATTTCCCAAATATTCGTAAATTTCCTGCCATGTGACAAAAATATATACATTACCGGCTGTGAATATTATTAATACTGAATAAAAAAAATTTATTAGAGTATTCCAATAATCGCAACAAGTAGGTGTTCTGATATGTATACTTATGGCCTGTATGTACATTGTCGCTCATAAGTAGTACGGCGTCTACTGGTTTCATACGCAAGGTGATAATTAATGTGAAGTATCAAGGAAAGGATTGAACGCTTAAGTTTTTACATTTACGCAAAATTATGAACAAATGTGAGGGTGACAGGAGAAAAACGCGATAAATACTGTCATTAATAAATAATATATAATAAATAAATAAATAATGTCATTTTATGATCGAAGTATTTGAACACTTGTCATAGAGAATTCTCACGTTCGTATTTTATGTGTTACATGTGTAAACGTTTTGGAATTTCATTGCCACTGTAATGAGACACGACTGTTATGATTACATTCGTTAAAACCAATCTGACAACATGTAGAGAAATTACAAGATATTTTTCGATATTCATTTTAATTATTGTTGTTATTTCTATACTCAGAGGTAGGATCACAATAGTTATTATTTTATTGAATGGATAAATCTATCACACAGTTGTGAGCCAAAAATCCTTCATTGCACGCTCTTACAAAAACTAGGGATAAAAACAAAAAAGCATCTTAAGCCTATCGATTAAATCTATCGATTGTAACTAGGACTATCTTCTAGTCACTATTTCTTATAACTAACGCATCTGCATATGAATGGCGAGCACGAACTCGCGTTGTCATTTTCAACAATTATTATATGGTAAATTATTAGATAAATGTACCTTCGCGTATTCTCAACTAATGCAAATATGCGAAAGTGTATAAGGGTGGGTACAAATATAAATACATGCAAAATGGAGAAAGCAGAATAAATTTAGAAGATAACGTTTGAACGAATAAAACATTTTGAACGAATTTTTGAACAAATTTTTCTTCGTTTTAATATAGTTCCAGTGCTGAATGACGAATGTGTTTACTGGATTTAGATGTCGTTGATGGAAAGAATATCTTGATATGACACATACTTTTGAAATATAGATATTAATCTTGTAAAAGTAATCTTAGAAGTCCACCAAATATTAATGTCAACTTACCATTATACCACACAATCGATATTTTTTAATATTTAAAGTAGTGACCAAAATACTTATTTAATTACAAACTCAAATGCGAAGAAATTTTAATAATGTAAGCGAGATTGACGGAACGAATTCAGAAATTCTTCTGCTATAAAAGAAAATGGTTTTCATCCACAATGTATGCATTTCCTCTATGATTTTTTTAACATTACTTCTTTCTATTATACTAGTTGTATTTCTTGTAGCATTTACGTACTAATTAAGTCTGAGTATGTTAAATTTTATATCATTTAGTACTAGTATTATTTACTTTCACATGGCTACAAATGTTTCATACTACGAAAATAAAATGTGATAGAACATGATAAAGGAGAAAACACCTTAGTTTTGTAGCCACTATACTTCTTTCGATTTATTATTATTTTCGAATCTAAAATAAAGTATATATTAACTAAAATATCTCTTACTTGAGAAATAATAAAGCGGTATTGTTCGATCGATCGGTAAAAATTGATAATACATCCGATATATGACGATCAGATTGGACTGGAGCGATGTTAAACGATGGTAGGTTGCCTCTGGACGACAGCCTTTGAACTCTAACACAATCATGCGATTTATGAAATTTTAACGTGGAATCGGCGAATAGCTCGCGGCTCGCCGAAATTTAATCGCGTTGCTCGTCGTTTCGTTTTCGAGTTCTCCTCTCTCTTTCTACCTTCGCCACTTTCCACCCCTCTTTTTCCTCCTTTTTTGCCCTTCAGCCGCTTAATCGATATCGAGCCAGCAACCGATTTCAATTTACTTTTAATTTCCTTCGACTATTTCTTGCTTAGCGAGTTTCACGGACAGTCAGCAACCAGCCTGGCAAATATTTGATCGTTCATACGATTAGTGTTCCGTGTAAACACTGGACCCCGGTGAACATCGATTAAAAGAGAATAGTTGATTTGTTGTATCTTGTGAGCTGTTGAATGGAATCTTTGATCGGCCGTATAAGCCGCTATCTTTCAAATAGAAACTAATGATACTTAATGCTGTTAGCCAGGAACGCATGACTTTTACGATCTTCTCTTCTTGTTTTCTGTTTTGTCAACTGATTATTGCCAGCCGTTCACGGACCACCGTATTTCGTGTGCGTTGCCAAAGAGAGCGATTTCAATGGATCTTAAATCGAATAATTCTGGTCTTTGTACAGTAAATATGCTTTCAAACAAATAGAAGAATATTGATTGAAATGTTAAATAATAATTTCTGTGTCGTGAAACAATATATTATCGAATATTCGATTTGAAACGTTTCTGGAACCTTTGATCAATTGTGACATCATGACCGTAAAAAGCAGGAAAATTGTGAATTACTTTCTGATATTTGTTAATACACGATTATAATAATATTATAATAATATAATAGCGAAATGTTGTATATTACGTTGCTGTTAGCCGGTAATAACTACGCTACGAATGTTTATGTAATTTCATATTTTTATCAATTTAATTAAAGAAATAGAATTTAAATAGAAACTTGTTTCACTCGTTATATGTTATAATAAACGCATTAATTTTATTATTTTACATATTTTTCCATATTATATACATTTTGTGAAAATATTTGCATTTAAAAGTTTCTCCATAAATGCATAAACATCCGTAGTTTATTAACAATCTTGTTACCCTTATTAAGTAACAACCGTACAATGAATAATTTCGTTAATCGGCAAAAAATTATAATTTTATAACAGACGAATTATCTCGATAGCCGACATTCGTTAGTTGAAACAAATCGTCTAACCCGCTTTCTCCCGTTGCCTTTATTCAAAGTAGACGGCGATCAAGATAAACGCGAGTCGATATCGTATGCAATTAGCTGGCTACCGGTGAAAATTCAGTGCAAAGCGCATAACGCTAACAAGGTGGACAAACGGGAGGCCTGCGCAGCCTTCGATGCGAAATTCTGTAGCATCTACGAATACAAACTAAGCAGAACGCGGCAGCCACTTCACAGAGGGGTGTCCGCTATCTCGGTTCGTTAACGTTAATTAAGGGTAGACGTCGATAAAGGGAAGTCGTTATGTACTCCCCTATATCGATCGTGGCCGCCGACCACGTCGCCGTCGATGGCTTATCGTTGATTAACGGATAAACAAAACGTGTATTGCGTACGTCGCGTTAAATACGTTCGCCTCATGTTCCGCGCCCGTGCACGTCTAATGATGTATTAAACTCTTTGGGAACATGCTGGACAGAAGAGTATGGAATTGGCCCGCGAGTTACAGCGGACGTATACAGTCGAGAAGAAAAATAAATAGACAGAAATCAATAGTGGAAACAGGTACCAATGAAGTTTCGTTAAATACAGTGTGTTCAGATAAAAATGTGGGTATTAATTTTCATTGTTTATCAAATAATCTTATATAGGCTTAGGTATATAACTGGTACCAGTTCAATTATATTTCGTTCATACCTACTTTCACTACATGTGCATTTATTTTTGTGCCCGTCTGTAGATCTGGCTTTAACGCGAAAAACGCGCCAGATTTTCTTTGACTTTGAAGCGGTGATTTCGCGTCGAGCTTTCTGGCCGATTGAAAGCTGCCTGGTGCTCTTGGCAAAAATATCGGAACACTCAAATAATCGTTTTCCAGGTTGAATTGAGGGCGATAGAATTTCACTATACCAAATTCACGAACGTGGAAGTTGTTACTCATTTAATGATACAACAAGTAAAATAGTAGAATAGCATCGACTTATGTGTTCACAATATCGTCTAGTAAATACACCCGTAATATAAAATTGTCCACATGTCGTTAAAGTTTCGAAACGTTTGACGTAACACGCATATCCATACAAATTTTCTGTTCAAATATTTTCATGAGCCACTGCTAGTATACTGCCCTTGACAAATTGATCAAAGCATCATTGATCAAGCATATCTATGCAGATGGATATGACCGGCAATAATTTCTACATGCCCCACCTATCCTCAATTAAAATTCAAAGAAATTAATTGTATCGTCGATTGATCGCTAGCAAACGCGTAAAACTGTGTAGGAAATTAATTCGATAGTTTCGAGGACATCATCGAGTTTGTCTTGCCGGTGTCATAACGATGATCCATGGTTGGCAACATTTTCTTTCCTCGAAGTTTCGTCGTCGTCGACTAACGACGTGACGCAACCGGTCAGGAGAAAAGGGTCATCGGCGGAAGTTTCGAGCGCACTCTCGACGAGGGCTGTTTGTAGTAAACGTCTCGACCCTCTTGATTGTTCCCCGTCGTTGTTTCATCAGTATGCTCGTCGCGGCGTACCGAGTGGTTTGCCGTCTGAATAAGGAAATTAAACCATTTATACGAGGCTGCTCGCCCTGTCACGGGCCACGAAATATGGGGGAAGGTCTACGCTGGAATATCTGTGAGCAAGATTCATCCTCTTCTTACCTTACCGTCTTATTCTTTCAGCAGCGGTAGAAATTTCTTCGTTGTGAAAGTACGTCATCGAAAGAGTCATTTACAGAGGAAAACTTGTTTTTCTTCTGTTCGGGACGACACTCGTTCTGGATCTCGAGTAGCTCTTTCGTTTCTCTCGAGTTTTATCAGGCAAGATGAACGTGTTTACGTGGCCCGTAACATCGACGCGGTTCGTTGATTCTCAGAGAGGCTGTGCCCGTTTTAATCAATGCGAGGAAACAGCGATGTTTGTTTGCACGCAACTCCATCGCCTGCCCCGCGGGGGATATCGGTTTAACCGAGCGTGAACTCGTGGAAAGCACCGATTTATATCGCACGCTTTACATCGTGCCGCTGTCAGGTAATTCTTGCGGAACGCTTTTACGAACCTCGGTTGGAGAAGCCGAAACAGATTATCTTAGGATCTCCTTTTCTTTTATCGTCCTGGCAAATTATGAAACGTACTCCGACCGAGTTATACGATGATTATCGTGGCTTTCATCGATAAAGCATGTTAGTTATTCATAGGTAAACATGCTTTTTGACACTGTGTGCAGTGAATTATTTCGTTTCAAGCTCAATGTCGATACCATTTTAGGTTTCAAGATATGTGAAGAAATTGCGAGATACGTATCGATGTTTTTATTGTCTCATACAACTTTTTCGTGATATTATATCGGAACTTTTTCCAGTATAAATAAAAATTCTTTTCGGGAAGTGAAATTTTATCTGGATCGCGGATGACCACTTTTACTACGCAGGATTAAGCTTGTGAATTCGGGAAATTCGATTCCATCTTGGTTAATAAGAAAGTATCCCGACGGTAGCTAATTTAGTTTAATCAACCTTTTCCTCCAGACCAATTTTTCCACCGTCTTCCTAAAACTCTCGCCGATCTTCGTTGCGAAAATTCATTCTCATGCAAGATCTTGGAATTCTATTCTCTCGTACTATGCGACGCAGGTTCCGCTTTCGTCGTGTCGCATTCCATCAGTGGCAATAACGTGTGCCCCTTGTAGCAACGAAAAAATAGGCGACGAGAAGGTAAGGGGATGGGATTTCGTCACGTGAAATTGACAAACCTGACGACTTCGTCCCCTATTTCGTGTCTCAAATTCCTTCCGTTTCTTTTTTCTTCTTTTTCTTCTGTCTGTTTTTTTCCATTCCAAACGACTACCGAATGAATGGTTCATTTCCATTCTTCGGCGGTGGCTCGGGCGCATCGTCGACCCGCTTCTCTTTCGGGTCAAACGATCCTCTCTCTGCGAGCTAGCACTCCGCGAGGCAAACTCGTTTCCACGCGAGCTACGTCGACCTCGTTGCACACAAGCCCGAGGCCGGCTTGTCCGCGTCCACGAATAGTTTCAGACGAATAGTTTCGCGATGAAGGTGAGTTACCGAAAACGAGACATCGTCGCGTCGTGCCATTGAGTCCTGTCGAGGCAGTTCGGTTAAACGGCTCCGTTTCTCCCTTTTCGGTCTCCTCTGGCGTGTTCTTTGTTTCCGCGGATTCACTTTGGCTTCGAGCTGTTGTTATTGTCGGGCGTTTCGCGCCAGTTTTATGTGGTTTTGACAGCGATGGAGAATCACGATAGCGAAAAAAAATAAAAGAACTGTTTGATCGTCTCTGCTTGCTGTCGTTCGGACGAATATGAATTTTCACTCGAATGGTTAAATTTATACGTATGTGAGGGTGAAGAGAAATATTTCAAGTTTGTATATCTAAGAAGGCTTAGATTTATATTTAGCAATTTTGGACCTAAATTTGAAAGTTTTTATTTGAATTTGAACTTGAACTTTCGCATAAACTGGAATTTGAATTTAGACATTCGGAAACCTCAGTGTTACTTAAATTAAAAACATTCCGAGAAAATCGATTATGTTTCCCATTTCTAGATGGTCACACGAAAAGATCATGATACTTCTTCACAGGTGAGAAAACACCGCTGATTGTTTCCGATTAAATTTTAACGTTAACGGCAATTCAGCCAACGCAATTTCGCAACAATTACCATGGAAGTTTAACGTAACCACGGAGCGTACTTTCCTTGCTCATCGTCGTCGTTGGAAGCTTAATTATTCAAAGTTCTTCAGCATTTAATCAGAACAAAATTACAACGCTCTTTTGCTTATCTCTTCCCTCTCTCTCTCTCTCTCTCTCTGTCCTCTCTCTCTCTCTTTTCCCTCCCTCTTTCATCGGAACTTTGATCAACGCCCCCTCCTTTCGAAGCAACCACAATTTTCTCGCTTCTCGAACATTCTAATCTGGATCAAAGACATTCTCATCTCGATATCCACGGTGAATCGTGTTTCGAACCCCCGGTAACCAAAGTTAGACCGCAAAGAAGAATCTCATCCGACTTTCAGCTCTGTTTTATCACGCACGAATGTTTGGAAAAGCTGGGCGACGACTAAATGAAGACTAAAACAATGGAACGTAAGAAGAAGAAGTGTCCGAGTTTGTATTGAAATCGAAAGAAACAGGCGTGTTCATCTCGCCAAGTTATTACGAACACGTTCGCCAGTAACGTGTACTGTTTGATCTCGCGTTGCAGCGATGAATTCTCTGATTGGAAAGAGTGCTCGAGCTACACGCTCGAGTACATATATCGTTACTATTAGGGCTAAAACGCCTGAAAAATTCATCATACTCATCCACGTTCTTTACGATCCTTTTTACGTGATATTCGCGAGCACTTCTTTGATAAGAAGAAGCTTTTTCTCGAGAACGATTGTGGATTACGGTTCTTATCGTTATGAAAGAAGCGCCAATCGATCTTATTACATTACCATATAGACTACGGATGCTTGTACATTTATGGAAAATTTAAATTTGCAAAATTGCACTGAATGCGCGTGACATATACATACAAGAATATATGGAATATCCAAAGCAAAGTGGATGTTTTATATTACGGTATAAAATTGAATTCCGCTTTGATACTTAAATTTTTTGTATCTCAATCTCGTTTTCATTCCACGCGGAAGAAGGATTTTCAGCGTTCTAGGAGAATTTTTAGCATAAAATTGAAAGGAGATATCAAACATATCAATATTGACTCTTTCATATTTTCCTTACTTAGGACATTTTTTAACGATAGAAAAATACGTTTCGGTCAAACATGATGAAAAGAAAACAAGGGGATTGAAGGATGGAACAAATCTCTAGGTTCTGTTTATTCAGTCGTATTCATAAAAGTTGAATTTGCATGAACGTTATACTAAAATTCAATGTACTGTTTCCTCGTTAAATGATCTACAAATATGTTATCGAAGTCATGCTAATTCGAATTTCTCTGGTATCTGATTCGTGTAGCGCAGCTCGAAATTGACGATGATAAAATATCGCGAAACAAGAAGGGGAATGAAAAAGCTACGAAAAAAGGAGAACAGCGAATCAGAAGGAAAAAGGTGAACACGAAACATTTCCTTCGTGAACATGAAAGTTAGATGTAACCGGGCTTAACAGCGTCTCGCGGCGACGCGTAATGAAACGGAATTGTATTAAATTGCGCTGTTTATCTCTCACGAGATCAGCCACTCGGTCTCTCTGCTGAACTTTTTCACGCGACCCGGCATCGGTTCTTTTACGAAATGTTTTCTATTATTCTCCGTTGCCGGTGTGTTCAAGCTTTCCTCCGGTATCTGAGCGTGCAGCAGTGGAGCGAATTAAAATTCACGTCGCTCTGTGATCAAGCCCGCGAAAGTTTGCGAAAAAATTTGACGAACATTCCGCTCACGTCAGCTCGCGTGTTCTTCTTCGTCCACTGTGTTGTCGCCTCGAGATTTACACGCGTGGCTCAGGAATTAATACGTTTACTCGAGTTGAATTTGAGTTAATGTACCGATTATTGATTTGCGTAATCTTCACATTTCGTTTAGGATATATTACCCTGTTTTAGTATAAACGGATACAGTATGGTTTTAAACATGATTGCGATATTTATGAGAATAATATGCGATTCAAGATAGTCAGTTTGTTTGATTATTGCATTTTAATTATATATTAAGCTATTACTATTAAGCTATTACCATTAACTGTACGCTATTAGTCTTGTGTTATATTATTTCATATTACTATATCTTTGAATTGTATATACATCTTACACGAAACACGTCGTTCATACTGTACTTCTTGTTAATTAGTTTTTAATCATCTTTGAACGAAAGGCTTATTTCATTTCCTTCGATGACAGAAAGACACAGCCTGAAAGAAAAGTTTATCGACAAATTCAGTCATCGCCGTTCAGACAATTATTAAATCGTATAACATATTTTTATCTTCATGTGTCTTTTGCAAGTTACAATTTGTTATTCGAAATTGCTTGCATACTTCACGACTACTTAAATTCTAGAACGTTACTATTACAAAACACGTAGAATAATTAGCGAGTAATTAGGCCGAATTTGACAATGTGTTAAACATTTGACTTGTTTGATTTCTTTCGGGTTAATTCTTCGACCGGTTTCACGTTCGAACACCTTTATCTCGTCTTCTCTTTGAAGTTTCTCCGGTGAAGTCTTCTCTCGAGATACGTACACACTTCTATGTGGAAAAATAGTCGCGATTTCTCTTGACTTAGTCCCGGTCGCGTTCCGCGACACGTAGCCACAGTAGAATCGGTCCAATGTCCTGACAAAACGGTACGTGTCCTCGAGAACAAACGGCCGATGCATTTATGAGATTTAAATCGCCTAAGCGGTCCATTTCCTCGGCTATGCATTATTCACCGGTTCCACGGTTACCCGAATGTTTTATATACCCTTTTTCATTCTTCTCCTTTTCTTCTTTCTTATATACATCTTCCCTTTTTCTCTCTTCTTCTTTCCTAACCAACTTTCCGAGCTGGTAACTGCACCAACTTCCTCAGATACATCAGCTTATCGCGTGGCTTCACAGAAGAAGCTGAAGAGGAAGACGAAGAAAGAAGAGCTTGGTTTATCGTTTTTGCTTTGTCTATTATCATTTTTCACGCAGCCGGTTGCAAATAATGCTAAATGCTGCGTGCCTGTCTGGATATTTGCATGTATTGCATATCTCGACGAATCTGTCGCTCTTAGAAATTTCTTTCCCGGTTTTATTGTCTCGTTAACGATAGTATCACGGTGCTGACAAAAATACCCGAATTCTTTACAGGCATACAATTGCAGCTAGAAGATCTTGCCAATTATATAGAACGTTCGATGATTTTGAAATATAGCTAAAATCGGTGTGCATATCAGATTGATTAGATGTATACTTTTTCACATGTATTTCACTGCGCTATTGTACACAATTGATCGATCAACTTTAATCGGATGAATTACTTCGATGAACTCGATAATTTCAGCTTCTGTGTAATTCACATCAAACTACCGAACCCGCTCCAATCAACGAGGTATATCCAATTCTCCATAATTACCACGGCTCTCTTCTCAAATATCTTGCCAGACTTTTTCGACTGTAGTGAAAAAAAGATCGTCTCAAGGTTCTATCTTCGTAGACTGTTCGTCCGAAGGAGCACGGCTTGATCTTATATTGTTCTTATTTGCGCACCGGGATACAGTACAGTGTCGGAATGGTTTTCAACGGTTCCAACCTCTCTTTCCATCGACCACTTTTCTTCTTCTTCTTTTCTTCCGCTACCCTAACAGAATTCCCGTTTCATCGCATTTCGATTTTTCTCGTACGTCCCCTGCCGGCTATTCTCTCTATCGTTTCGATTTTCCTCGACTATTTCAAGAAATGTAAATTTCTTTGGCAACCTCCGAGGCCGATGGACGAGCGTGTGCACGTACAATCGCATGCCGCGCGTCTCGTTCGGCCGGTTTTTGGTATTCCGGCCGGGAATCTGCACGCATTCGCCTCGGCAGCAGCAGCACAGAAATTTTCGGATCTCGTAGAAGCCCTCGAGAGACATGGCCAATGTCCAGTTTCGTGCTTGCCTTGCCACTTTAATTATCCCTCTTTTCTGCGTCGCCATCCCCTCTCGTACGTTACATACCCGTCGAGACTCACGTACACCTTTTCTACGTGACGTAAAGCCTCGACGAATCCGTCGCAGGATCTTCGATTTACTTCGTTTCTGAAGGATGTGCAAAAAAGCGACTATCCGGTCGGCGGTACAATGACTTTATCGGACGGTATTGGAGCCATTAGTCTCGTTCTTTGGACCGATCGTGTTTACTGTTAGAGTTCTTTGACTGCTTCGAACGCGTAGATGACGATGATTCTGAAAGTGAAGGCTTGTTAATGTTGTAAATTTTACAAGGAAGAAATTTATCGTGGTATTTCATTATTTTATGGAAGATAAGTTTTGAATCTTAGAATCTGATCATTTTAATAATTTTAATAATTTAATTTGCTTTTAAATAAAATACGATTGTCTTAGACAATTTAGGAAAAATGTGATATTTCGTCTAGGCAAGGCTCGATTTACTACGTGTACCAAAAGGAAAGTCACCTAATTTCAATTATTTTTAATTGACATTAACAGAAGGAATGCGACATCGATCGTCCCACAAATTGATCGTACCGTCTCTGCCTATTTAATTTCTAAAGAAGATATCTTTGCCGAGTTGAAAGACAATCGCGTTCAACAAGAATCAAACGAAGACCTGCTTGTCCTGTTCCGATCGAAGGTCTCATGTCGAATGCCAGAAAGTTGAGGATTAACGAGCGTATTTCTCGACGAGACGTCGAACGTATCCGAAATCGAAAGCTCTCTCGTTATTCCGGCGAAAGCTCACGTGAAAACGTTGAAAACGGACTGTTGCACTCGAAGACACGTCGTTGGAAAACGTTCAACGTGTATATGTATACTGTCGATAACCCTGCAACTTTCAATATTTTATCGTCAAACAGACGCGGGAATATTAAACTTAGGTCCCTAGGGGCTGTGCTACGTACACCCTACGATAATGTAGCCCTGTTTGACGATAAATTTCCAACGATATTCGCGATTTTTCTTTTAATATCCCCCGTTGCACACACATTGGTAGTACCAGACGGTGCAATAATGTTCCACGCGAAACGCTATTACGCACCAGCTTGAATTTTCCGCTGTTGCTGTTTGATTCACACTGCGTTTTCAATGTACATTTTATTTGTAATTTCACCGCTCGACGCGGGTTTGTTGTAACGTATAATATGGAAGTTATGTTTGCACATTCTGTGTCACGAGCAAATTACGGTCGGTGGGAAGAGTTTGGTGGAAAATTGAGAATTTATAATAGAGTATTTAATTGTGAAAAGACAGAAATATCAGTGGACCAAATTTCTATTAGAACAGTGAAGCTTTTAATAAAAGAAATCAACGTGGATAACAAAGGATAATTGTGAAATAAAAAGTAAAAAGTTGATGTTAGGAACTAAAGAAATACTTATATTTTTATTTTCAATTAGATATATCGTTTTAGTTTATAATAAAATATTCTGTGTGATTTAAGTTCTAGTAAGAAGATGGCTCTTATTTCGTAAGACGCACATTTCTCTTTTCTAAACCACCACTATCTGTCTCTTCTTAACATTGAATTATATCACTGTGTTATCTTATTAAAACAATAATCTTTTCTTCGACCGAAATTCCTAATATTCTGGTTATTAATGTTTCATATATATGTATGGATTTTGCTGGAAGATTAATTCGAAATTTATTTCCTTCTGCTTAACGAACGTGCATTTGGTTTTGATATCTATCATCGATAACCAGTGATCTACGCGACACAAAATGTATTAAACAAAGCTGTTCACTGATCAGAGGTTCCATATAATTATAATTATCTGTAATTTGCTATTTGTAATATATTATAATGTATGTTTTAATTTGCGGTAGAATGGGAAATACGGAATATTCCGCGGGCTGCAGGTGAAATATTTAATATTGCAGGCCATGCGTCGAGTGATCATGATGAACGATATTAATCAAGCATTACAAGGTAATCGGAGTGTACAGTCAATAAAAGCTACTATGAATGTCTGTTCAGTCGGATAGATCTATTCTCAACTTATTTACCAAGCTAGCGAGACATCACATACGAGCGTTTCTTTATATCTTCTTCCAATTCCTATCTCTTTTTAAAACAATTTTTAAGAACTTCCTTCCTGTTTTTATTTCCTTCGAGTAATCGAATGAACGAGTCCAGCGCAAGACTTTGAAACCCCAACAACGCCAATAAAAGCTTGGAGCACAGGCAGGGAGCATTGGCCAGGATCGAGCAACCGTTTCGACGATTAGTTTTCCTAGAATAAAATTCAACGATCTCTTCGATTTCGCGGGAACGACGTTTTACAAACGATCGTTTCGTCCAAGAACTCGTTCCGAGTCGAAGGAGATAGAATTATTCCATTCGAAACGGATGACATATTCGTATGTCAAAGGTGTCTTCGCCATTTTCATGGATGGATGTATCGGTACGTCAGATTTTCACATATCATTTCGTAACATTTTTAAGCACATGTCATACTATTCTCTTGTTTTTATCGGTTGGGATTAGGTTTTATTATAATTCACAGGAATTCGTTCATAAGACACTTCGATTAACTTGTAATAATAATATGCAAATTTTACCAAAATCTGTAAAGTAATGAACCATGAGAAGCAGTATTCCCTAACTTTGATATCAATCGAGTATAAATTTAAATTATCTATCAGAAATATTATAATATTATTGCTTGCATTAACTACGAAAGTATTGATCTGAATTATAATTAAGAACTTAAAGAATATAAAAACAAGGTGCCGGTCTTTTAACTAACAAAACATGCGTCTAAGATTTAGCTTTTAAAAATTGGTTTCGTCGTATCGTAATATATCGATATTAAACTCTTTGTATTTTCTCACTAACGAATGCTTTATTCCAAATTGTACTGGACTATCGTCTTTGCAAGTGTATTAAATTAATTTCTTTTGCGAGTAAATCAAGCTTCGCCGAAAAAATTTCCAGAGTATTTCACCAACGGGAACCAACGCTTCGCTTTCATCCTCCGCGCGTTCTAAAATCTTTTCTTCGTTGAGATATCTCACGACCATATTGGCTTCTTGGTGATCGAACGATCGTGAGCATGGATCGGCCATCGCGGTTTTACGACGACCACGTCGCGTGGTCTGGTCGTAGAACGGCGATAAAAATCGCTCATGAAAAGTAAGAAGTGTGTCTCTTTTCTTGTGTCCGCTATTCGTCCTCGTCGCCGTTTACGTCGCCGATTTCTTTGCGTTCTACTCGCGTGCTCCGTGCTTTACGACCACGTCTTGCGCCACCGCATGAATTAAACGTACGTAACAACATCATAAACCGCGACTTTTACGCGGCTACTGATCGTATTCGTTCGAGCTGCTTTCCCACTCGTTCTACTACGATTTTTCATGTGTTTCAGGCAATCGTTGAAACAGGATGCGAACAAGATTGTCTACAATTACACTGGAATTAATTTTTTCCAGTTTTCAAATAAAATAATTTTGAAATATGAAAGACAAAGATTTTGGGTATTTCGGAAATCTGGGACGTGTTATGATGTAATTTATAACGCGAAATTTCATTTTTACCGATGTTAAGCAGTTATGCAGTGTAAGTGTACAAATGTCCAGCATTCTAACGTATAAGTGGAAGTTATGCTGCGTGTTCTTCGACTACAAATTTACCACGGTTTGAAATCTGAGTTTACTATACTTTGAGTTTACTACTTTGCTTCCGACTGCAGACTTGGAATTGGCCTTAAATAAGGTTCGAATAAACTTTCGTATGTAAGCGACTGAGAAAATTGTTGAGACTTCATGTATTTATGACTGCCACCGAAGAAACAAACTCTAACCAATGATTTGTTTCGTCGATGAAATATAACGAGCACAATACTCTGGTATCGTAAATAGTCTAGAGTAAGGACAAGAAAGGATGTTCTATTTGAAGTGAAGTTTTAGTTCTATTTTAACAAGCAATACCCAATGCAATAACTGACTACAATATCTTCGTACGTCTCATTCTCATACTCGGCTCACAACTTCTTGTATGTGTCGCTTTCTTGCGTTTCCTGTTAAATGCTTGAGGTGTAAGTGTTATCCGTGATAATTGTAGCGCTGGCTGTAGATGTCGCCGTTTGGGTACTGCTGGTTTTTCTTCTGATTTAGACGCGTGGAAAAAAAATCGGGGAGACTCCGGTCGCCGGGATTCCAACCCGGGTCCCGAAACGTTCGTAACCTAAGGCGCTAACCACTGCGCTGCCGTCGTCCGACACTAGTTAGTGTCGAGTGGCGGTATTTGTTGTCGAGTGCCGCCACAGGCCTTTTTGTCCACGATATTACAATACCGTGATATTTTATCTTCTTTTTTGCAACTTCGCATTTCTCATAAATGCAAAAACTATGTCCTCAGTATTTTACTTATCCGATACTACTATGAAGATTTTCTTGAAAAACACATCTGCATTCAGTGAAGAATATTTTGTACAAGAAAAGCAACAGGAAAGAACCTCGATTGACGTCTATTTTACGATATTCTCCACTTTCACGTCTTCTCTTCCGCGAATGAAATGCTCAGATGAAGAAGAAGATGTTCGCGCGCTGCCGAGGAATTTCAGGCACGTTCCCAGCCACCAGGGCGGAGGGTGGTTCGCCGGACGACGCGGATAAACTTCGAAACGACTCGTCCTTAGCGGTCATAAATTCTTTGCTGGCGGCCGGTTATCGGAAATAAACGAATTCGTCCGTGCGAGATCCCTTAATCCGTCTTCGCTGGTTTCGTCGAATGTGAAAAACGATGGAAGGCGCGGACGAGACAAGGAAAAGGCCGGAAACCGTCGAAAACGTTGAAAGCCGCCTCCGCGAAAAGGGTGGAGACGTCTGCGAACGGAAACGGACGATTAACGAGAGTTTCCGCGAACCGATCGATCATTTAACCCAACTCTCGCGTTCCTATCTCCACGGCTATTCAGCATCCAGCCAGAAAGTCGTGCGTTCGAGTCGATACCAGGGTATTTCTAACTTTGCTGACCTATGAATGTGGCAAATTTTTTCACTCAAATGCGATAAATGTTTCATAATTTTTGTTTCGTAGGAATTTTTGTTAGCGAGGAAGGATACGACATGAAACATTTAGAAATCACTTTGTAAGAAATACGCTTTAGAAAGCCTTTATTTCGTAAGTACAATATATTACGTTGACACTATTTGCAAACATCCAGTTAATCTTCGTTCGGTGCATTGTCGTCTTGTGAAAGAATGGCCTTGCTACAAAATGCAAGGACCTCGTCACTTCGTTGCAGTTTGATGTTGATGCGATGGAATCTCTCGTCGTCCTTTGCCTATTATCCTATGCTTTCTTATACAAAATACGTAGCGTGTTCCTATCAGATATCTCTCGAAGAACGTAAATACACGAACACAGTCAGACATTGATTCTGAGACGTATTTTCTTACAACTTTTTTATTTTTCATCGAATCTAGCTTTTTAACTTAAACAGATTTCTAACAGTTCTATGTTCCAATCTCTGAATCCTTGTAATTTATATTATATAACAAGTTTGCTTAAAGTTGTTGTATCAGACATTAAATAACCTGCAAATGCAGCGATAACGACGAATGGTTAACGAAGAAATGTTGATACAAACGAAGCGACTGAAGCACGTCCACCGTGTTGCTATCTTGGGTCTCGTATCAAGAGCCATTGAATAATTCCGGTCACGTTGGTTTATAGGTGACACTTGATTCTCGGTATTTATGCACTGGCACATGCATCGATTGTTGATTTTGTCGATACATGCATCGCGGGTTTGGTTTTGTAAATTGAAACCGATCGATTGATCACATTGCCCTCGAAGGTTTGCAGCGTAGATTATTACATTCGAATTTATCGATTTGCCATGTAGAGTATCTTAAATTACAGGCAATTTATGTTCACACTTTTGTAAACGAAACACCAAATGGAATAGCTTACTACTAAGCGAACTCACTCCATTACACCTCGTTGTACGATACGTAACTCGACCAATAGCTATCGCAATAGATTAGTCTTGTTTGCCGAACCTCTTAGTCCGCCGATCCAATTTAGCCAACACCATAACCGCAAGTCCAATTAGAGAAACGAATTACCAAACGTTGCCGAGTTAATCGGTCTAATCTAATCCAATATTTATCGTACGATCATACGATAAAACTATCATCTTTTTCCATGTGTAATGGTACTTTCTTTCGAATGAATGTATTTTTTAAGTATTATTGTTCTAAATACAATCACTAAAAAATAAAGAAATCGCTAATCTCGTTCTATCCCTTAACTGACGTTATCCTTACTCTGTGACTCTATGATATCTAAATTCCGACTTGTTCACCATAATTTATAGAATTTAATCAATTCTATCGTCTTCGTTCTGAACCTTTCCCAAGTGCTTGAACTTCTGATATTTTCTACCAAACAAATTTACACGTTACACGCCATACATACACCACTGAATCTCATTGGAATTTCTCACCTCATCAGAGAGTTAATCCCCGGCCAGTACATGTCGATTTTCATCAGCTTAATGAAAATGCAAATGAATGCGTCCCTAAAACGCTTCTTACTACTTAGATTACTCCCTCTCGCGTTTTTCCACGTCCATTGAATCGGTCGTTGATCATTAATAAGCCTGGAACAAGCATCCGCGACGATTCTCGTCCGAGATTACCAGATTAATTAACGACGATCAACTACTCGCACGACCGAGTATACAAAGATTGCCTATGTTCAAGCAAGGGGAGAGAGTTTCCGCGGTCTTAAGCGCGTCGGAGGAAGGTTGGCAATCGGTCGAACGACCGATCGAACTTTGTTCGAGCGTGAAACAAAGGTGTCGTCGAACGATCTCCGATCGGAGCTCGGTCGAGGACCGCATCGCATTCAGATCGAACCGCAATTTCACCGTGTAATTGGAACGGGACCAGGGACAATGGGGGCGTGCAGACGGTTTTGCGCGACGTTTCCGGCCCCTTTGGCCCCCTTTCAACCCTCTTAAGCCGCCAGCCTGATTGCTAATTAGATCCATCGGCACGCGCGCTATCCTCCCGACAGGCTTCTCGTGTTCGTTCGAGCTGCTCGCTTCGAAACTCGAGCCGAAAGACGCTTTTGCCACACCAACACGGAGGAATTTCAAGGGCGAGATTGTCTGACGAACTTAGGATCACGAACCACCCCCCTTTTTTTAGTCCTATGCACGAGACGGATGGATTTAGGATAATTAGATGATTCAGATTTTGCTTCGGTAGCTGGCTGTTGATACACTTACCAGTTCTGAGACTGAATCGCAATATTCGCAGTTTGATCATTTAGAAAGGAAGTACATCTTACCTGATGATGTGATATATGGCAAAAGAAACAAAGGTGTAAACCATAAAAATCAGCTGACAAATTGACGGTTTTCTAAAAAAACCAAAGCTATAACTCTTAGGAAATAATATCATACAAAATCTTGGTAAAAAGTCCGGCAAAAGATCTCTGAAATCCGTACAATCGTTCGTATAAAATCTTCTTCTTGGTCAAGTCCTTTCATACAAAATTTTGAAGCACTAGAGTAGCTCGTAAAAGGTCTTATTGCAAATGAAGGTACATGAAATAGGGGTAAAGTACTATCCTAGAAACAAACCTTCCTCTGTAACTGACCACATGAAGTCACGCTTCGTGATGTTGATCGTAAATTAACACAATACTAGCGTATTCAGGATCGAGGCTATTAAGACGATCATAGAGAGAGAGAGAGTCTCTTTGGATCTGATGCGCGGTCGAATGAAATCGAGTGCATCGGCCGGAGAAGCTCGCGATCGCGGTATTCCCTTCAACCCTCCAAGTGCAATTAATTATCGTTCAATTGAACCGAGGATATTTCACGAAGGGAAGAGTGACATTAGAGGCGTGGGGGATCTCTTCGCGGATCATTAAGCGGACGAAATGGAGCGTCCCGTCGCTTGCCGAGGATACGACTAATTATTTTGTGTATACCACGGTTGTTATTTCATCGATTCATTAACAGTCGACTCGTGGACGAAGCGGCGTTAACGGCGAATATGAACCACGATTTCAAGATGGTCGATAAACCGGATTCTTTCTTGGCCGGGCGATTCATTTTCCTTCGAGTTTCCTCGAGTATACTTCATGGTTTCTCGATTCGAATAGCGACTGCTTCTTTCAACCAACTCATCCCTTTTCAACGGGTGGTTACCAGCGAACGCTAGAGACTTCTACCCTGCAGTCTTGTGGATTCGCCAATTTCACGGTGAATTCGTGTTTTTCAGGGCAACGCCCCAATTATTCCGAGCTTTCGGCGCGCGTCTTCGTCGATAACTACCGTGGCGGACAAAAGAAAGTTTATGAAATAAGAAGTATAAAGTAACATCATAATTTTACAAATTTAATTAGAGCAAGCAATAAATCTCTGGTGGGTCGACAAAGAAGGTGTAGGGGAAATTTTGGTTGAGCCAGGATGAATACATGCAGTCCTTTGCTCATGGTTCTAATAGTATGAGTCAATTTCGCTTCGTTCTCGATCTTTTCAAATTCTAATAATGTATGTCAATAATAATAATAATAATGATAAGAATAATAATAATTTTGGTAAAAATAGTATGATTTTAAAAAAGGGGGGGATGTTTCTAATTCGATATATTTTGTAAGTTCGAAATCTAACGCTCGATCTTGCACTGCACCTATTAAATATTATAAACGTTTCTCTGCTACTAAATACTGATAATTCCGACTTGTATACACTTTTGCCCGCCCATTCGAGAAATATATTAGGTTGTCCGAAAAGTTTCTTTCGTTGCATAAGGTGATAATAGATGAACGACAATTACTGTGTTATATTATTTTATTGAATTAGGTGTGATCCATTTCGTTCTGTTTCTATTATCACGTTCTATTATCATAATTCAATAAACTAATATAAAACAAAAAACATTGTGCATCTATTATTTCCTTATAAAACGAAAGAAACTTTTCGGACAACATAATAATACGATCTACACCGTGGAAATAGTTCTACCGAATAGACGGCCGTTACCAATAGGGTAACAAATTTTTGGTATAAAATTTTTATTGAAATACATATCGATCTTAAACTTACTTTTATCCTCCACTGTCTATCCAACGAGGGAGGTTGGCAGAAAGCTACGAGATCAGCTTTTTGCTCTCGCAGCGTGGCCACAAGGGGGTTAATGCCACCCGTGGTTTTATGCGATATTCCATTAAGAGGGTGCCCCGGCATCGTTCTATTAAGTCGTCTCCTGGCGAGCCGATAGGCTCGGACGGGAAATATCGGCGGTTACGTCGCCGCGACGCGACGTTTATTCCGCTCGGCCTGGAGCCGACATTGCGACTGGCAGCCGCGTCGATTCCACTTTAAATACGTGCCACATTCGCCTGTCCTCTGTCGTCGTTGTGTCACTAGTTTGATCGACTTGTTCGATGGTTTTGATGAACAATGCATCGATCCCGATCGACGTCGAAATTTTGGCGGCTTTTCAACGATCTCCAGATAATGAGAGATTAATTGAAATAGAACGGCTATTAAGGTAGTGTGGTGAGATACTTCATGATTAGAGAAGCCTTTTTCTCTATTATTTCGGATTTGACTTTAGTCTTGGAGCGCTACATTTTTTTTATTATGTCGGATTCGTACGTGACAATGTATTTTGTTCATTGTTATCGTGTCTATTGTGGACTTTTAATACCAGCACTCCAAATTAATTAGGGTTTTATTATTTTTTATTATTCTTTTTTAGGGTTTTATTATTTATTACTTTTTATTATTCTAATTTGAAGTACGACAGGAATGCGAATATTGGTAGCAGCTTCTAGTTTATTATTCGAAGTTTAACGGTGAACAATCAATAGATAAAACAGGTGTTTACTTTATGAATATCAAAGAAGTAACGCTGCTGTCGTTACAAGCAACTTCTGTTTTTGAGACAATCGCCCGAGTTGGCCCTTTCTGATCACTTACTTTCATCATTACGATACTTTGTAAATGGAAAATGTTTGAAAACTGAAGACAATGGGCAAGAGGCAATTGAAAAGTACGAAGAAAGAAATCAATGTAGATGAAAACGTAGTACTATATAATGGCTAGCAGTATATTGATAGTGAATAAAAGGTATAAATACAGAACTTTTCGATAGCTTTAACAATTCAGTTCTTTCAATTCTTTCAGGTGCCACTATGAAGTTGTTGTATCTCGTTGTATAGGAAATAATTTAGATTTCTGTTCTTGACATACATGTGGCTTACTCCGAGTTTTTAAAAGAAAAGTTTCATCTTAACATTGCCACGAATTTCACTCTGCCAAGAATTCTCATAAGTTTAACTTGCTCATTCGTTATCAAAGGACCTCGTACTTTTCACTTTAGCTCTTCAGGATACAGTTTCTTTTCATTCTCCATTTTCACAGCTACAAGAACAATTGAGAATTCTTTTTCGAAGGAAACATCACCTTATTGTCGTTATATTTCATAATCCAGTTATGTTATATATATATAAACGTTATATTTATGATTAAAATTGATTAGCCTAACTGAGCTTAATTAATCTGTTTGAAAGTATACGTGATAGTGATATGATTAAAGTGAATAAGTACACAGAAAGATTAAAAGTAAAATTTATAAAAGAATGAAATAATCTTACGTTTTTAAATGACATCAATTGTTTCTTTTCTTCCATATTCTTAGAAATATTCTTTCATATTATTTTCAAGGAAGAAATCAATTCAGAAAGAACATGAAAAGAAAAATACATAATGCCATTTAAGAGATGCAAGATAGCTTCGTACAAAAAGTCCTTTTTGCATTAATAGTATCTAGAACTCATAGTTTCGACGAGTTTAATAATTTGAATGTTAATATCAGAAGAATTAGTCAGATTATCTCGACTCCTCGACACATCGATAAAATTTGTTATTTTCACTAACAAATATAATTCTTCACAAGCTTCTAACAGCAAAGGAAGATGAAGTGTGATCTTCGCATTGTACTCAAAATAATAGATTCTTTGACTATTGATTTTCACATATAAAAGAACGTAATTAAAAAAAAAAAGAATACCAGGAATCAGGAACTGGTATCTTCTCTTGTATTTTGGAGCTTGGAATTTTCAATACTAAGCAAACGTACACTGCGTTTAGACCAAAATTCTGGTCGCTGAATTTTCTTCCAATTTTCAACGTGGTTCCCAACGATCGACCGAACGGACGACCAAACAGATTATGCGCGGTTGTCCAGGGATTCAATTTAGCCCGGTCCGCGATTAGCGAGTGAATGGAAGTGCTTGTTTGCGTGTATAACGCGTGGTCGAAACTCTCGCTAAAGTGGCGGGAAACGCTGGGGCCGAAACACGTTGCAGCCACATCGTGAAATCGAAAGTGCGCTAGAGAGAGGATAGCGTATGTACGTCCACGCGAGTCCATATTTCATACGCGATACAAGTTTACAACCGCTTCATCGTATTCCCATCCTTGACAGAATCCATCCCCATATACACTGTGTTTTAGAATGTTGGTATTTAATTTGAGAAGTATTTGGTACTTGTTGAAACAAATGAAAGAGCGAATAAATATGAATAAACACCCAAATAGAAGGTTAATATACATGAATGCAAATATCACCAGATCGCGGATACTTACGCGTTTGTAGCAAATTTAAAATAGAAAAAGTGAGCAGAATTCTTATCATACAGAAGGATGTATGAAATATCCAAAATGTGACACGTTATTATATTTAGCTAATAAAACAATATATAGATACAAACGTAATCAAATAGTCTATGCTGTTATAAGTTCACAGTCGAGGACATCTTTTAACTCAAAAAATAATGATTTAATTTAGATCCACATTTGTTAAGAGTTGCTTATTTCGATCAGCTTTACATGTTCCTGAAGTTTGCTACCGAGTTTCTGAAACACCCTGTATACGATTCCGTGCAAATTCTCCTAAAATCGGATCGCGTTTTATATCGCTGTTCGTAATCGTTCGGTTCGTTCGTGACCTCGTTTATTTTTTCTGCGCGACTATCTCGGGCAATATTCTCGCGGATTAAAATCGTTCCAATCTCAATTAAAACAGATAGCGTCGTGAAAATAAAAGTGAATGGGAGAAAATGTGGAGGAGGAAGAAAAAATCCATGGATACGAGCTTGGTACGGTTAATTTGAAATACGGAAAGATGGGAAGATCCATCGTACTGCCAGGCTTCGATATTATTAGGTTAGGATGTACGAGTAACGATGGTTACGTTTTACGTTGGTATCGTTAAATTAAGATTTAGAGCGAGCATGGGAGAAGATTAGCTGAGGAATTGGAACAGAGTAACATTGAAACAATTAGACCAATTGTAGGAAATAAAAGAGCGATTCGACAAGGAAGAAGATTACTACGATATCGTACAACTTGTGAAATATAGGAATATTTTAAATCCAATGGAGAAGCTGCTCGAGCAAGATAAATTTGTGTATTGTGGCGATTAAATCCGTAGATCCTAGACGTAGTCTACGATAGCAACAACATAACAGGTACTCTGTGTACTGAGCGGATCTAAAAATACGTCCTCCATTATGACCTTAGCGATCAGTTCAGATATTTACAATAAAAAATAAACCAGAATATTCTATTCGCTAGAAAATTCTATATTTATAAATATATCTTACATATATTCGATATAATATTGGAAGTACACATTTTTGAAAAATAAAATATAGTTTGTTCAAAAAAAATTCTAAATAAGAACTAGAAGGATTTCATCTTTGCATCGTTATAAAATTCGCCTTTTATTTAAACAAGGGTAAAAAAAGCAGTGAATAACGAGGGAAGCTCTCTCTCTCTCTTGGTTACTCGATACTACTAAGTATCGATAAATATTTTCAACGCGAATCCAACCATTTACGTCCGTGGTTCACTACATACAATTCCTGCTATGTATCCGTAACGAAATCCTCATCGAATTGCAACGCTTAACGGATTGGCGAAACATATGAAAATCCAATCAAACAACGCGTGATACGTCTATGCGTTCGTACGTGTATAGTGTATAGCCAGAGGCGGCGTGAAACGTTGGAACGAATCGTTCTCCAGCGATATTGTTCCAGTTTCATTGATCGGCGGCGGGTTCGTTAAGGGATAGCAGGGCGCGTGTTTCAAGTGCCTCGAAAAGTTGAGATCACGGTGGTCTCCGCCGGTTTCTATTAATAGATGCACGTGTGCACGCATGACGGGGCGCACCCCGATAAATCAGCGACACGATAAAAGACTGGTCGGAGAACCCGCGAGGCCCACGCACACGCAGATACGACCGGCAAAATCTCCTGTCGATCTATATAAATCGCCAGGAAATGCTTGCCAATAGGCAACAAAAGATTTATCTTTCAATTTTATTTTTAGATAGATTTTTTGACCAATTTTTTGACGGTTTGTATAGTGTGTTGATTTTTAGGTCTGTTCAAACTTGTAACGTTTGAGTGGCGGTCGTGATTGGATCGGTCGTTTTCATTTTTGATCATTTTATCGTTTGATTCGTCTTGCACGATTGAACTAGGACAGTTACAAAATGAAATTTAACGTAAAAAAGAAATCGTAGATCTTTAAACTAATAATCGCGGCTCGAGTGGTCCGCAGAAAAATTAAGGTGAAAATAGATCGACATATTCTATCTTTATAATCGTATTACAGGACCTGGACCTATTACGCTATGAGCAATCAGACCTGCATTCATTCCGCGTACCAACTTTTTACCTCTGTATAATGCTTGAAATACTGAGAATTTTAGGCCTTCACGTCCTAAATTGCACACATATATATAGTTCTCAGAATTCGAGGTTTCAAATAAAAGAAGCTATCTGGCATGTTGGCAAGAGATCAAGACGTGACTTCTATTGAAATCTCCGGTCGTAGCTTGTAATTGTAATTTGAAACGCGATCAAATAATGTTTAACATTTAAAGTGTACATTGGTCAAGATTGGCCAAATGATTAAAAATTATAAAAAATTCTATAATGTTGTAGAGTAAGTTTTAAAAGTGTTCTCTAACGATCTATGTAAAATAATGTCTTCAACCAACAACAAGAGAAAAGAATGAAATTCATTAAGTATCAAAATACTAAGAACCTCTAAGCTCAGTTCCTGAAAACTTTTGTAATTCCTACAACACCGTGAAGAGAAACAATTCTCAGGAAAATCCTAATCTGGTTTTGTAACGACGCGACGAAGCGTCGCCGTTCTCAAACCGCACGACACCGAAATAGCGTTCAGCCAACGCACGTTCCGCAAAATAAACATATACTGAACCGTCGTTTTCATATAACGATTTCCATAACGCGACTACTATCCTCGTATATGTCTCTATCTTTCTGAATTGGTTAGGACACGGTCGATTTCCAAAGTAGCGTTATAGGTGACGCGAAAAGGAATTCCCTAAAGCTCATCGAATGGAAGAAAATCGAATTTCGATCTGGTTGATTGCATTCATTTCGCGGATGCTGTGCGACCGGTAGATGAGAAAGAGACGAGCGAACCACTCACCGCAATGGATGCTCCGACTCAGCCGTGAAATCCTCTCCGAGAACGCGTTGTTTTGTGTACGCCTCCACGAGACGTACACGCTTTGCTCACGTTTGTTTGGTCGAATCGAAGATCAACTTCGTCCATGGACTCGCGCAAGTTCGATGCAATTGTAGATTTTATCGTTTTCGCAACGAAGTTTCACACTTTTGTCAGTTTGAAGAATCGGGCAAATTCGTACATTGTCACGTTTTTAATATCGATCTTTTATCGTGGCAAAGTTTCAATGAATTTATTACTTTATAATTAGCAAGTGATAAATCTCAAAATTTACTTTTTTTTTTTAATGACAGAGAAAACGCACTGGTTATTCGATTCTATTCGACGGGATCGTACATCGGTGTTTTAAAGTTTCGCGGTCTTTGAGGATCGAAACCGAACCGATACAAAAGTTGCGCAGAAGCAGACGCTGCAAACGCATCGTCGACACTGGCACGAAGCGGGTCTCTTAGGTTGGAGAACCGGACGCGGGCCACGGTTGCATCCCCGCCACGATTTTGCTGCGAGAAACGGGCCTTAAGGCTTGCTCACAATCGCGACAATCGCGAATATATCCGCTTCTCCTAGTATGAAACACATCTACGGACAGTTGCTAACGATCGACGACGATTCTCCACGCTTCAATTTCAGGAATGGATTCTCAAATCGAAAATTCGAGCGCGAATCAAGTAGGCGTCACACGCCGTGCTTCGTCGAACGCCCCCGGAATTTTTCATTTTGACATCCCTCATTCTTTTTTTTTTCTTGCTGGAGTACGCGAAGGAGGAAGAATATTTTCCCAGGGGACACATTAATTTACATGCAACCCGCGAGTCCCGTTCTTCATCCGGCTATTCGAATGGAGTAACCATATCTTTCTTATACCGTGTTACCAAAAGATTTCGCGGACAAAGTGCGAATATTCCTCGGTTGTTTTACCGACGAGTTTGAATTCCACGCGAAATTCTCCGTGTGTTATATGTATCGAGCGAAGGCCGGCTCGTTTTCTGGGACAAATTAAATTACGTTTGATAGCATCGCCTACGGTCCGGTTTCCACGAGATTTACGAAGATGAGAGACGTCGACTCGCTCGAGTGAGTTACGAGCAACGCTACGAATTGCCCAATGGTGCGACGCGATAACGAAACTGCATAATGCGACGCGCGAGATACATATCAATTTTCCATCGGCTACTTTCCCCAGCTGGTTGCAAAGGGAAACTGCAGCCCTCAATGCGGACAGCGTATACATGTCGAGTGGTGTACCAACCTTCGTTCTGTTCAAATTCGATGAACATTCCTCTTCGACGATCAAGGAGAAGTTAAACGACACGATACGACGTTCGATGTAAGCTTGCATCTCGTCGATCGGCTGGAAAGATCCAAGAACGATTTACAACTTCTTATTGAGCATTTGAGATTCGATTTCGTGATATGGGTGATTGATATGGGATTGGAGGAAAATAGTAAAAATTCTGGGTTAGCAACGATTAATGGCATGAAACCATCGTGCGAAAAATTCAAAAAAACTCATTATTGAGAAATCTTTGGTACATATAGCACTTTTGGTATACGTATTTTTAATGCAAGATTTAATACAAATAAATTATGCAACGTCATTGTAATTTCAAAGAGACGATGTTGTATGATTCGTAATTTTCTATTTTTATGCAGTATCTGAGCAGTGTATCGTTAAAAATGTAAACCAGCCAAATTACCCATCGTTGTACGCTAAACAAAAGCAGTTGGATCAAGGAACTTCGAAGAGTAACTGAACTCATAATTAATTAGATCGTGTATAATTAAATTAAAGGGAATACGTAACTCGATTAAAGCTTAATCCGTTAGTGATTAATCTGTTGTTCTTAGTCAAATATAAAATACAGCGTAGAGTATAAATATTGAGTGAACATATATGAGATTATACGATGTATAACATCAACGAAAGTGGAAAATTTGCCATCACCCAATATCGTAACAGTTACAAATTCCAATATCACATTAATAATGTAATAAATCGTGCGTTAATATCTAAATCCCCGACCTACGAGCATCGTCTCTCCTTTATCAGAGCGATCAAACAATTTTCAAACTCCAAAGTATACCACTTCGAGTTTACTAATACAGGATAATGAAGGAGTCTTTTAAAATTCCGCACAACAACGAGAGTTATACGAGTTTAGTTTTCTCTACCATCTCTGTCGAGTTAATGAATTATAAGCAGAGTTAGTGAAAAAAGCTGGGGGGAAGAATAATAATGGAGATCTCGAATTGGAGTCACGCGAGGTGACATCGCGGGATGAGAAGCGAGCATTTAGGTGGACGACCTCGGTCCACCCGGGCGTCGACCCGCAAGACAGAGACACGTGAGACGATACAAAGAGTTTCAGACGTGGCCGTGCAAGAGGACGAACGCCTGGTCAGTGTATGAAATTGACACCGTGTATTACAGAGAAAGCTGACTCTCCGGGCGCTTTCTTAAGCTCCTGAGACACGGAGCCCGACGCGTTACCGGATTTCAGGCCTCGCGAGGATGAAATTCATCCGCGCCGGAAACGCGAGGAAACGGGGTAATCTTCGCGCGTGGTGTAGCATTCGTCGAGAGTTTTATGCTGAAACCATGACCAATTTATTGTGCGCCGTTTGTATCGTTGAAATTGCATGGTGGATGTGAAAAAATTTTATACCTATATCTCATCTGACAGAAAGATAAGAAGAAGTACAGAAGGAGAAAGGAGAAAGAATATTCTGAAAACTAAGTAAATTAATAATACGTTGATTATACGACTACTGTGTGAATTATGTTTTGTTTAAAGAATATATATTCCGTGATCTAATTTTTATTCGTTTTATTTGCAATTTCTATACTGTGCTTTTTGGACGTGATAATTGTTTTGAACGATGCTACAGGTTATTAAAAGACGAATGTTTGAAGATTTAAAGGCTGGGAGAAGTAGGAACGCTTAATAAACATGAAATTTGAAATTAATTTCCTCCGACCAGGTTGATTTTTTGTGTCCTCTTCCATATGGGGTGTTTCATCTGTCTTTCTCCTATCTAAATACAATATTCATACGTGTAAATTATGGGGAGCGTATATTTATATTAATACGTCCTTGATCTTTTTTTTTCGTTGTTTGATATAATACGTGCATTTTAGTTTTCCACTCATTATAATTGAACTACGTTATTTCTCATGAACGAGTATATTATGCTCACATTTTGTCTCTCAAATATCCCAAAAATGAAAATGGAAAATTATTTTCGAAACTAAAAGTATTGACCTTTTGGAATCTTCAGTTGATTCGATCTTTTTTATTCTTCGCGTTAAGTACTGTATATTTTTAAAGATTAAGAATAAAAAGGAAGCAAATAATCAACATTAAAACAAAACGATAAAAGTTCCTTCTAAAGAAGACAGATATTGTCAAATATTTATTTCCTTCGGAAGATGAAATATTACTTCTTATTGTCAAAATGTTAACGTTACATCAGCATTGCTCGTAAACCCGACGGGTTGTATAATACCGTGTCACCTGTCACATTTGTCCGCGGCAATTAGACCAACTTGTACTTGTCTCTGTCAGTGGGCGTTAGAATTTTAATCGTGACCTGGTTTTCATAGTTCATCGGTCAGGAACGAAAAAACGGACAAGAATGCGACAGCTCAAAGAACGTAGCCGCATTTGTCTACCGAATCGCCGATAATCCTCTTCCTGTTCCCTTGAAATGCTCTGTAATTTATCAAATTGATCGAAGACATATAACGACAGCTCGTGACAGATCTCGTTATATTATTAAAATTCTAACACGGTAGTTAATCAGCATTCTTTATTCACCTAAACTGTCATATTTAAACTCTTGCTGCATAAATCATTCAAAAATTCTATTACTTTTATGTCTTTCAAATTCAGAGGATTCTATAACAACTTGCAAAACGATTCAATGTCGCTATCAGTGTTGCAATCAATTATCCCTACTCTTGTTACCACCTGCTCTCGAAATTAATTATTAAAAAATTCTCTTTCATCTTACTCCGTAAACGTAACGTCATCGAAAGACATAAAAACATACGTGTAACAAAATTTAACTTTTATATATGTTAATGTTTAAGGGAATTTCAAAATATAAGAGAAATAATTTATTACAGCTCTATGAATATTTCAATTTTTACGAGACACAGTTTAGATGAATTTAGATCGAATCAAGAACAGTGGAAAAAGTATTAGACAAATTCTTGAAACTCCCTTTCACAAACAAACTTCGATAACGTTAACTGATTGAAAAAAAGTAGCGTATGAAATCTTGCATTAAAGTAATAATATTCACCATCTATGAATCAAACTCCAATAACTTAATCATTTTTCGTTTCATAAGTATCATCGGAAAAACCTATCCGAAATTGTCATCGTTTCTTCTAATCTCTCCAACATGTCAACATATACTGGAAACAATCTTTGCCAATCCTGGACAAATTGTTAGAAGCATTGTTCCACAATGCTGTTAACATCGGAAAGAAAGTTTGCTCGTCGAGAAGGTACGGAAAAGAATAGAAGAACAGGAGCAATCGCGGATGCAAATCAACGAGGGACGCGCGTCCCGATGCGATAGCTCGACGGCCAATACGAGACGAGTGGCCCTTATCGAGGATTAGCCTAGAGTCTAGAGGGCGGACGATCCGGACTGAATTTCGATGAATCCGGATAACCGACTGCGACGACTGGTCCGGCCGCTATTGAGAACTCTCCTTAATCTCGTCCTCGGGTCGGTTGTTCCAGTCGAGCCGCTGTCGACCTGTTGGCGAGTGGAAATGCCCACTAGAGAAAGAGAAAAAGCGACGATATCGCGGGCCTAGAACATCCGCTGGAAGAGAAATTGCGAGGATAGAGAGTCCGTAGTGGACGAATGCTCGGTTGCCTTCTGATTCAACGGAGGAACGCTCGAAACGATGAAATATCGACGAAGTTGGAGAATTTTATTCGCACTGAAATGTCTGGGTTTGTGGTTCTAATGGAAGAGTCGTGGGATGATGGAGGATCTGATTTAATTGCCGGTAATTCGAACGTATATGTTCGTCCACAAGTATTGGGATATTAACATCTTAATAAGACTACCCGACGATTGATAAATCATTGGAAATGTAATTCTACTGCCGTTCTTCAATTTGTATATTTCGATCTTTGATTTTAAGATGTTTGGTGTAAAATGAAAATGACGTATCATATAATTTCAGCAATAATTTTCTTATGTTTTGTTCCGACGCAAAATATTTGTTAACGTTAGAAAAACAGAATTAGATGGGAAATGACTGAAAGAAGCTGGTAAGGAGAGAAACGATCAGAAGTTACGATTTCTTCAAACGACTAAACAATTAGTTGATAAACAATTAAGGATCAAGTGGGAAAGTTTTCCTGAGTTCGTAGTTGGCGAGTTACTTTAAATGGTTTCCATTATAGGGACTGCAGGATATTCTCTGGTGTTTTCTTTAACCCCTTTGGTATGGAACTGGCCGCTAGCTGGACGGTACTCTCTATTATGAACGTGTATTTTTCGCGTAGATAGTGTTTGCTGGCCTTGCCATGATATTTTCCTTTACTTTCTTTTTATATTATCTTCAAGGATTTTAGATGGAATAAAATGTAAAAGATATGTTAGAATTAAAAAGAAGAATATGAAATATTTCATTTTATTTTTCTGCATTATATTTTCAAATTTGTTACGATCCCCTCGCTATAGATAAAGTTATAGGAATAATTTCTTTGTTATTCGATAATGTTTAAAGGAATCGAAAAATTTCTGAAGTTTGGTATTTGAAAAGCTTACAAGTAAACTAAGTTGATCAGCTGATTCTTTTGCTTTTGTAAATTTGAATACTAATCAGGCGCTAAAATTGAGAAATTTGCAGAAATTGAGGTCGATCCCTTTAGCCTCTGCGTACCTCGTACATCGTTTAGAAGCATACGAAGACCGTTTCATGGCGAGCGGTTATAGTCACACCTAATATATGAATAGGGTTTCGCGGCGAGTAACCATACTCTCCATAGTAGCGAAAGGGTTAATAGTTGATAATAAACGGTGGCTCGCTAGTAGAGCTAGAGTTTCACAAGGATTGTGGTCAAATCTGTTTCCGGGACACCTTTAGAAGACCAAAGGTTGTAGTAACCAGGACAAGAGTATGCAAGAAACAATCCTTATTACGTTTCTAAATTGAAACAGAATTAACGTATAAAAATCATAACGTAATTTCAGATTGATTTTGTTTTAAATTCTGGAATTCTATTGAACGCGTGATAATTCCATATTCTTGACTCATTGGGTACCTATATATGCGTAACTATATAAATCACATAATTTACTGAACTCGGATCTTGCCATGCTTCCGCGTTATTCAATAAATATAACTCAATAGGATCGTATTTGTACGTCAATTGTATGTTATAAAATGAACTTTATGATCATGGCGCGTTTTGCAAATTGTACTTATTATTGACAGTTAAATCCGCGAGGTTTTCCTCGAATTAAATGTTTCTGAACAAAAGCGATGGAAATCTCGTAGCTGGAACAAATAATGTCGGTAATTCTGATAATCGCGATGAAACGAAGCCGAGCGAGGTAAACGCGAGTTCATTCACGAGACTACGGAATTCATCTGAAAAGAAAAACTCGTAATGAGAAAGAATAATACACTGCAACCGCTCGCATTTCGAACAATGCAGCATTTCACGTTCAACTTTGCTTCAGGAGGCAAGACGCTCGTGGAATAACAAGGACGTTCATCGACCACATGGTTATTATTATCGACAATTATCCACATTTATCCAGACAGTTTTGCGTCTCGCGCACTGCCAGACAATAATCGTTAAATTAATTGCCGACAAAGATATTGCAGCAAAAAATTGGTGATAAACGAGCGATTGAAATCTGCTAGGTCGATAGAAAAGAGAAATAATAATAATTGTTATTTAATTATTATAAATTGTTATTATTAATTATAATATTGAAGTTCATGAGTAATTACAATATTGGATACAATATAGTAGGATTTATGACCTCATGAATTTCATAGATCGTGTAACGTCGTAATTATTAGTTTTGTGTTTTGTATGATATAGAGGGTAGTTTATGGATCCTAACAAAAGGCCGTAACAAAACTGTGAATAGGTCAGTTCCAAACATGTATATATAGTCAGTTCCCCAATTTAAGATATATATATATATATAGTTGATAAATGTATTAAAGGCAATAAAAAATTTAGTATTAAATACTAATTTATTTTTGAGACGATAAAATATTGGTACGATAGAAACTACAGTTGTAACAAAAGTGCATCGCCATATACTTTCCTGCGCGCTATTATACAAAAACCACAAAGACCATGCAAAATCCATTGCTTTTAATTATCTCATTTATTATACTAATTATGACCGTCTAATCTATTTGGTAATAAATTATGCGCAAGTGTACACAATATCTTACCCCATATTGTGCACAACAACAGTTCAATTCTTAGAGACCCATCCTCTGCCTTGCGCAAAGATCGAACGAACCGGAGTTCTCCATTCATTTTTCTAAAACTTAGCTGTCTAATTTTAAAAACGTAATCGAAATATCTAAAACCACACGCAGATCGTTGAATGATTTTATTAAAACTGAAATTAGCAGGTAGCGACTGTGGCGACAGTTGCAAGGTGCATTTGAGTTATTAATCGAAATATTTATGCTTTGTGTACACGGTGGTATTATCTGTTAGCTTGGCGTGAACGCACGCGACGACGACGTCGGTTCGAAAGGCATGGCCTCGCGGTGCAATTACTTTAATTCTCCTAATTGAGGAGACGCGTCGACGTGACGCCTTCGGTGTGGAAGACGCGTGGCGAACGGACAAAGTGATACGGTCGAGCCGAGGCGTGCGATTTCGAGCACGTTACCGCCTCAGCGTCGATTAATCAGATACGAGCCTCGTTTTCAAGCCCCACCTCTGCTACTCTTGACGATGGCTCCTTGTTTTTGCCCACCGAAGTGCGTGATTATCGAGTCGAATGGCGCCTCTGAGTCGCTGAGAGATACGAGCCTCTTGTGCTTCGATTTTTCTGTTCGGTGGTAGGTTTTGTTTGAAGTCGGATTAACAGCCAGAGTTCAGGGTTGAATGTAAGTGCCGTGAATGTTGAATATCATGGTTGTCGAATTAGGAGTGGATTATTATGGGAGACTTCTTTCTTTTTCATCCGAGGTACAAGAGGAATTTAATAAAAGAGTTAAAGATTGAATTTATTCAAACATATTTGGACTGGTTGAATAGGAAGCTTTTTTAATCATATGATTGTTGAATTGCAGGTACATTTTTATTATGGTACATTTTTGTTATGAAGGGTACAAGATTAAATTTTAGATTAAATTCTTTTAAATGAAGTATTTCTATTCAGCCTACTAAACGTCGCGGCCTTCCTCTATCACAACCCTCCTCTTTTCTCCAGACAGAGTCACCATATCGATAAATCGACATACGAAACTATGGCTATACAATCATGTTCCAGTACGACATTGGAAGAGGCGAGAAGGATGACAACTCCCTAAACGAAAGTTATAAATGTTTGCGATTCACCTACAAACGGAATCTCTCAAAAACCTCTCTAAATACCGAAAACCACTTGATTGGTTCGGAACAAAGAACAGTCGCGTTTCTTCGATCGAACAACCAGTTCTATCGTTACCACTGATACGAAAACACGTATGCTACGAATTGACGTGGCGAAACGGAAAATTCTGTCGCACGCTCGTCGTATTATCAGCCCCGTGAATATGGTGTTCCCATTTCCCGTGGCTAGATGTTTCCCCTTCCATTCTCTCTCTTTCTTTCTCTCTCTTTCTCTCTCTCTCTCTCTCTCTGTTTCGTTGTCCCCAGTCCGAGCTCCCTTCCGTTTTCGCCTCTGACCATGCCCACATCCTGTCCCAATGCAATCAAATTACTCGCTGCTCGACGCGCCAACGGGGAAATGTCGTTAACCGTGGTGGTTATCGCCGGTGCGTGTCGCGTGTCGCGCTTTAAATCGAGTTTGTACCTTCTGCACGATCGGCCTGTGCCCGGGCTAAACCCGATTTTTGTTTTCGTCCGGAGGAGATTCCCTGGTGACCGGACGCGATCGACCAACCCCATCCTCACCGTACCAGAGTCACTCTGCCATTCCGTTTCGCGTCGCTTGCAATGGCTATCGGATGGTCTTCTCTCCCTTTGCTCGCTCGTGTGTTTCAACCGTCCTCGAAATTCGATCATAGGGTGATGAAGGATGTAGCATGCGAATGAAAGTTTCAATGGGTTTTCAAGAAGATTTTAGAAGGATTTTTGTTTGGAATATGATACTGCGATGGGAAGAAAGGAAAGTTTAAACACTATGAATTTTAGTAACTTTTCTAAAAAAAAAAAAAAAAAAAATTAGCGTGTTAGTGATAGTCGTCTATTTTATGGTGCATATTACGTTTATTAAATGTAAATCAACTTTGTAGAATTATGATGACCTTTTATGCTTCTTAGTTTAACTTTCTTCTTTCCGCCATTGTATGTATATTATACATGTAGAGGGTCGTTCGCCTAAAGGAAAGAGCTGCAGAAAGAAAAAATAGTAAGAGAATGAAAGAAACGAAAATAGTACAGAACGACAGCTAAGGAAGGAAAAGGAAATAAAGAAACGGAAAAGACGCTTCCTGTAGGTCTACTACACCCACAAGAACAACCTAATGTCTGCTTAACGTAGGATACTTCTACTCTATCTTTCCATTGTCTGTTTCTTAATGTGCTTCTAATCTATGCAGTATAAGAAAGTATTAGAAAATCGTATTATAATATTATATCACTTATTTTGCTTTCCACTTCCTAGGAATTTTGAAGCGTTTATTGGCCAAATATTTTTTAAACATGCTTGGTATTTTTTATTTCGTTATGAAGAAATCTGTTTTCATACAATATTTCTACTTATAAAGCTTAATATTTCGGAAGCGGTGATTCAATCTCGGCGGTAATGCAATCTTCGTAGATTGAGGTTAACGCGTAGCACAGCCTGTCATTGCGGAATGATTGTAAAATACAGGCGGATTCGTGACACGAAAACGCTGCGGCACGAGCTGATCGAGAATAACGACGTAGCAACGGAGCGCGAGTTCGGTTGTTCCCGAGGGAGCGACAAATCTTAATTCCCGAGCACCGATTGTCCTCGTTTCTGGCTGGAAACTGGTTCATCGATAACGCAACTTCCGCCTGGGGATTCTCATTTGACTGAAACGCACGCAATTATTTTTCGTCGAGCTGTCGCGTTTTTCGCGTGGTTGATGAATTCAACGTTACCAGTTCGATATATGCATTCAAATTGCGCCCCATACTTTTCCCTTCACCTATATGATCATTTTTCCTCTCCTTTTTCTGTCTATTTCTCTCTCTCTCTCTTTTTCTCACGCACACACACACACATACACACATACACCAATTTACTGTAACATCGATGGAGCGAAATTTTCGTCGAACGCGGTCCATCGACGATTATCGTTTCATGCGGCTCGTTAATTAGATTTTAACCAGGCGACTGGAAAAACCTAATTTCGATTTTTCCGCCAAAATAACGCTGAGCTCCATCGGTTCGATTAATCACATTCCCGGTGCTTTTTCCCCCCGCGTAGAAAAGCTTTTTCTCTAGACCCCGTTGGATCAGCGTTAGATCGACGACTGACGTCGCCAGACAAATCGTCGCACGCAGATTTGCCGATCGGTAACGTCGAAAGATACGACGAAACGGATTCATGAAATCCAGAAATATATCGATTCGCTCGGTCGTTTTTATTTACGCTTAAAGAATAGCCGACCAGCTATTCCATGTATTCCCTACGAGAATCGGAACCGTTGTATTTTGATTCACGTTCGTTCGTTATTTTAAAATCGATAACGCTTTTACTATCGAGGTTTCGATGTTTTACTAAACGGCTGTTCAGGTTAGTATTAACTGATCGCGGTCGGACAAACGTTGTCGATTATCGTTCTCGGCATACACTCGTATAACGCTATTCGTTTAGAAAGCTCGTAATGCGGTTGACTTTTCAATGAAATTTCGAAATTCCATCGACGTGGCCACCGGTCCCGAATTGAATTGTAATGAATTCTGGATACGCAGACCGCGTAACAGTATTAAAGTGGCTTCATTTACGTTTAATCGGTTGGGTCGCGTAAATTGAATGGCGTTAGGAACATCCGGTTTACATTAACACAATTGATTCCTTTCGTCCAGACATTACCGGGAAAAATGGTACAAATAACGCCATAATAATCGTCACAATCGCGATACTCTCTGTGTATGTTTGATTTGTTTTCAACACGAACAGATTTAATGTAAAATTTAGTTGGTATTCAAAATTAACAGAACGTGTTCGAGATATATCAACTTTGGTTGCAATATCGTCCAATTGCTCCGATCATATCCTAACTAATTTGCAAATTCGAAATTGCCATTATGAATGTGCCCTGTGCACTTAATAATTACTTAACTTCACAATCGCAGACTAATACTATGTAGGAGTCTCGTTTAGATTTATTAATTTATTTGACTTGACTTGAAATATTCCTTTAAATTTGTACGCTTGTCTTAAGTCAGATTAGGCGACTTTAAATTATTTGAATCTATGTAATTCGAAATATCTCAGTCAAGTATATCAGCCAATCTCTGTCGTTCACCTAAATTGAAGTTATTTATGTTCAAAAACTTGATTCGAAGAGAGTATCTCTGAGCAAATGGAATAAGTACTAGTACTTAATTAAACATACTAAAAATATTCTGCATACGAAGCGTAACTAAACATAAAGTTCGGAAAAGGTCGAGTTAATTTAAGCAACTGATATCTAAGTAACTGATGCATATCATTCTAGTTTCGTGTATTTTAGGTATTTATTTTGAAGCAATTGCTAGCCATGTAACTTGTCGTGTATAATCAAAGACTCGAACTCGGGTTTGCGAAATTCGACTAGATCGATTAATCTGAACGAGATTAGCGCTATGACGGTGGCGGCTAGTGTCAACTACTACCAACTAGACTCAACTTCTCCATACTTATTCTACCTTTTTACTTTCTAACTCTTCATAGTTATTAAATTTTCTCGTAATTCTCTTAATTCTTACCACGCAAGTTACCTTCAAAATTAGCTAATTGTAAAACTAACGCATTAATCCTACGACAAACAACACGAAACCATCCTTCAACAGAATATATCTGGTAAAAGGATTGTCTTACTCTTTGTCTCGTACAATCGTTCATGTATCTTTCAGGAACACGTAATTCCAGTAGAAAATATAAAAGTGGAAGTACGAGGAAGTTATTTGGATGGGTGTATAGGTGCGGTTCCCATGCAATATTAGCGGCACGTTCGTGTTCCCGGTAGTATAGCTCGAAAGCAGTCGACCTTGGGTTCAATCTCGCGGGAATTCGGGAACCTCGGCGGCAGTAAGGATCCCCTTCAGCCCCGTTTGCTGGCCGTTTCTCAGCCTAAAGCGAGTAAGAGAGAGAGAGAGAGAGAAAGATAGCGGACTTTATGCTTCTAAGCCGTCGTTATTGCTGCGGCGCGACGGTTTGCACGCCGCGGTATGCGTTTCATGAAAGATGGATCGCGTGCCACGTACCCTTATAGAGACTTCTCTTCCAAGGGTCATGCATTGGCCATGAAAAAGGCTTTAGACATAAGAAGCGACTTTAACGTAATACTCGTGGCCTGGGCGCACGCGACTTTCCCGTATAATTTTTTTCCTCTTTTCTCCTCTGCTCTTTCCTCTCTTCCTCTTTTTTTCGCCAGAATATCCGCTTTAAATGGCTCGAGAGGCAGAGTTACGATGTCACGGCATTTTTTTTGCGATAATTTTTTAATGCAACCACCGGAGAAGACTGGAGAGCAACGTTTTGAACGATGAGAGGGTTGTAAATGTTTAAAGGGAACGGTTTCGTAAAGTGTGTGTCTTGGTAGGTGAAAGCCTTAGGGAAAGATTAATCGTTAACGTTAGATGGGTCGGATAAAAGTTTCTATCCCCTGTTTATTAATGACTATAGAACGACGTACATAACGACCGTACAGCTGGGTGGCAGATTGTATATATGTAGATCCGAATGTCAAATATTTGATGTCCTCGCAGAGGCAGTGCTCGTGCAAATGTTTGGCAGAAATGTGCTCGCAGAACTTGCATCGGTACGTTCTAAAAGTGAGATCGTGCTGATTCGCCAGTTCAATATTCGTATTTCCGTCGAATCGGTGTAATTACGTGCCCTACTTTGAATATGCAATTGCGACTCTTACTTCCTTTTATTGCATGAAATGCAAATGAGCAAAAAAGAGGAAGGTCAAGCAGTGTGTACATATTACAGATATGCATTGCCAGAGCTTCTGATAAATATGTTACGCATTAATAATTATAATTAAAATCATGTAACGAAAAGAAATATGCACACAAGAATTTTACCAAACACGTCCGCGTATTTTCAATAATTAAGAAAATGAAAAGTCTGAAAAGATTCGTTATATATTTCTACCTTACTAGTTAATTCTAACGATCATTCATGATTTTTTTATATTTTGTCTCGAACCTGTCCCGCTTTCTCTCTCGCCGAAGAACCTTTGAAAAATAGCCGTGGAGAGTGATCAAATCCTAACTCCGTACACTATGAAATCGGATCATTTCACCTACTCTAATCGATGGTACACAGAGGAAGGCGAGCGATCGCAATGCTTTCGTGTTAAATTTAATCGCACTAAATTTGATCGGTGTCCATAACATCGATTAGCGGCGGTATACCTACAATGTTACGAGGGCTGTGAAAGTTGTAGCTGGATGTGGCTCAGCTTGAGGGATCGGCAGTGTAACAGGGACAAAGTTTTCACAGCTAGATCGTCGTGTGTTGTCGTCTTTGTCGCCGTCTTCGTCGTCGTCGTCGTCGTCGTCGTCGTCGTAGCGTCGTAGAGGCTTAGCCGCCACGCGGCGCTTTATCAACGTTGTAACGAGCTGTCGGCGTTATTGCCGAGGTGTCTCCGTTACCACGGAAGCTGACGTGGCGTTTCTAATAAAACGATCGCGGCCGCGCCACTACCGCCAAGGTAGCCTGCATTGTATGTTAGGATCGTGGGAGGAGATGTTGGTAAAGGGCTCGTGTTAACGACCCAGCCAGGTTCCCTATAATCCTGAGGTGGATCAATTCCAGTAGACCAGCGAATCCAGAGTGAACGCCCACACGTTCCCGGAAGCTGCTGCACCCGGCTCGTTCCAGAAACGATCGAATTTTGATTACCCTATCCCTATTACCCTATCGCGTGATTTTATCCGCCGATTTCTTCGCTTCGGGTAGTCATGATCCCTTGGCGAGTCTGATGATTCGTGGGACTGACGTTGGTTTTGTCATGTACGAGACACAAGAAATCACGAAATTGACAGATCACCGTTGATCTCGCGTCGCAGTTCGAACGTTTCACAAATGGGGTAAAAAATTGAACTTTAAATATGGTAGTAAAATTTATTGTACGAATTCAAAATAGAGTGACGGTTCAGAATGTTATAACAAAAAAGGTGTTGAGTGCTGATTTGGTATACTAAGATTTGATCCCTCTGGAGGGGTTATCATCGGATGTATATCAGACACGGCTATTCTGTTACTATCTGGTTATTGTTTCGATGGCTGTGGCATGCAGGATGTTTTGTCTACCCTATTACTGCTTCTCAGCGTGTGACAGTTTCAATGCTGTCTTGTTCGTTTCTTAAGTAGTGTACCTATACATATGTTCAAATCCTTGTCGAGAGACTCACGGAATTCTGAGCGTGCCTTTAGGTCAAACGAACAAGTACATAGAAGGAAAAGGAGAGCACCACTCGCTCATCTGATGACATCAGTCATCCAATCATTTGTTCGTCAATTATATTGACACCAAAGGAGCTTCTTCAGGGTGAGCGAGAGCGAACGATTTGGCGAGCAAAAGTCAAGTGGCGAAAGAATACCTATTTATACTTCAATTTTATTAAAGTAGGGGAAGATTTCAATTAATGAAATGATCGAAAAATGGTATCTATTTCCCGAGGAATTATTTAAGTATCCGATTTAAATTGTTCGGATATGCAAATAAATAATGGGTTGAATAAAATGGATTTTTGAACATTCTCTTGGGAGGATAATGTATGTAATATCTTCGTTAACGCGAGCAATCGGCAACTAACTTTATTAGTTTGCGACGTAAATTCGTTTTCGTCTGCCAAATATCTCATAAATTGTGCACCGCAGTCTTATTCTAATTGGTTTCTAGCCGATTAGCTAATATGTTTTTAGGAGATTAATGTTTTAGGAAGTAGTGAAATTTCGAGTGCTGTTGACGATATAAATTTACGTAACTATTTAGCACGTTAGCTTGTGTACACATAAAACGCAATTACCGTTGCTAATCAAGCAAATAGCGGTGATTATGACAACGGGATTCGCAAGAGGACTTATTGTCGGTGAGTCCAGTAAACACTGCACCTCCATTAACGGTCATAGTCGTGTTTCTCTTGACTGTTTGTCTACGTTTGAGCAAGGGCTTCCTCCTTCGCCGTCTTACGTTCGCCGAGGCGCCACTTTGCCTTTATGTAAGTCCCTCTGCTACAATTTCCGTGCGTGAACTTTCTAAATCCGTTTTTTCACTTTTCACGCATTGATCTAGCCACCAACGCATTAACCTGTACGAATGTGACATACGTGCATGCATAATTAGCACCGAAAAAATTGACACCATTTTTTTAATTTTACTTATAAAGATCTACGAGCTATAATTTATGTGGAATAAAAGCTGACTTTCCAGAGTACGCTTTTTTGAAATATTTTTTAGATCTTTGTTCTCTTTGTGTGTATTTTGTATCCTGGAAATCGAATTTTACTTTCTTCTTCTATGATTTTGTGTGTAGAAATTTTTCTTTTGTCCATAATCACAAGGAGTAGTTACAATTCTACGTTCATATTTTGACACTATGGGGAAAGGAAATTGTACACAAAGCCAAATGAGGAGGTTTAATAGCCTTGAGCAGCCAACATTTTAGTTCCAATTTAGACTGTCAGTCAAACACAGGGAACACAAATTGTTTGCTCACACAATATGAAGTCTCCTGTGAGTTGCCTCTCGAAATGGCTTTTCTGCTCTTGTTTATGTCTAATTTAAACGCAGCCATGGCTTCCTGCCTGCTGTACAACCCAAGATTGCCAGAATTTCTCTTCGAGTTCTAATAATTAACATCGACAACGTTAAATTAAATATAATTTGCAAAAATTTTTCGCGGAAGCAACGCTTTCGATCGAGGGAAGCGATGAATAATCAATGGCCGTGCATTTTCTAACAGAGAAAGAGAACCCCTGCTAATTAATGCAATCGATATAACCCTGCTTTTCCTCTCCTGACCGTCTAAAAGTTGGAAAATTCATTTTGCGCGTCGTTTCACTTACCGTCCCTTTTTAGGGCTGCAACTTTCAATTACAACCAAATCGATAGAGTTTACGGACCGCATGATATCCGACTTCTTATGAATTTATGAATTTTAAGTCTATCTAGAAAACTGATTCAAGGATTTTTAATGCCACTATGTTTTATTCGATCTTCTGGTCTGAGAGTTCTCGTGGAATTAAAAAATTTTCAGGGATTAATTCTCTATTCTTGCTCGATCGTGATTTAAGAATATTTAAATATGTATTTTTTGGAATGATGTTTGATATGATTTAATTCTCCGAAGGCAAAATAGGTCGTTGAACGTTGAAGCGAAGTTTCAACTTTGAAAATCGAGTGAGAAACCAAATGTCTAATTTTGTATTTAAAACCCATTAAGAATTTGATAGTCACCAAAATTTCAGATTTCAACTAATTACATTAAACGATCCTTTTAATTCCATTAATCTCAAGTTTTCCAACTTTCAACTGAAATAAGATTTTCAACTGTATCTATTAGGTTGTCCGAAAAGTTTCTTTCGTTTCATAAGATGATATATGAACAACAATTTCTGTTTTATATTATTTTATTGAATTAGGTATGATTTCGTTCTATTTCTATTATTATGTTCGTGCATAATTCAATAAACTAATATAAAACAAGAAACATTGTGCGTTTATTATTTCCTTATAAAACGAAAGAAACTTTTCGGACAACCTAATATAACAGAAATTCTTTCTCTAGAGAGAATTACACAAATGACAGAATTATGTATATCGCAAACCTGCAGGCTCCAGTTTCCATCAAATCAAAAAACATTTTAAATTTCATCCATTTCCTGTCTGGACAGCAGCTTCTTTATCCTCGATCAGCTGTTGTCTGTTCCCTCGAGGATTCCGCCCTGTTGTGACTTCATTTTCCTTTGCATAACACGAGGGTTGTGTCTGGTGCGTGTCGTCACGCGTCAAGCACGAAACAACGGAGGCAAACGACACCGTCCTTCCGGCGCAAGAAACGTGGCCGACATTAGAGACGTGTCGCGGTGCGATGTCGTCTAATTTCGCGCTACGCGATCTCGAGGTAGTTACTCGTTAAGCAAGCTACGTGTGTACACACATAGGTGTGTGTTGCAAATTACCATCTCTTGTCTCCATTAAATATCGAACAGATGATGTCTACGTATAGGAAAAGATCCGAATTATATGAATTGTGGATTCTTCTCGACCGAATCTTTTTCATTTCCAAGTGTACTGTCAGTCACAACTATCCAGATGCTTTGATTGATTCGTGGTAATCGTATTTGATTTTTGTCAATGTGTACAAGCGAATGAGAAATTAATCATTAGAAGCGACACTTATTACCTTTTTATGGAATCATCAGATTACAATGTTAAATTACTCGTCGAAAAGTATGGTAACAACATGATATTTGTGAAATAAAATACAGAATATGAATTAAAATGAAGTGCTACAGAATTTGAATAATTTAACTTTAAGATTATGTTACTTAATTCTATCATTTGCAACAATAACAATCGAACAGTAATAATTGAATTGTAGTTATTGAGTAAGAGTGTTGGAAAATTCCGCAGAGTTTATTTTTTAATTTTGTGAAGGATTTGATTATTGGTACTAAGATTGGAAGATTAATGAAGCAAGTTGAGGAAAGTGGGAAGGTAATGGGAAAGACATTTGTATTAAAAATTCAGATTTGAAAGGAGACGAGTGGTTTTGTGTACATTAGGGACGAATGGCGACGTTATCGCAGAGTCATATTTACAGAAAATGTCGAAGAGTATCACGGTAATATTCTGCTATCTCGTAATACGCCTCGGGGACATTCTTCGTGGTTCCATGGAGACGTACCTACGTTTCTGACTCTCTATCTAAACTTTTTCATCTTTATCCAGAAGAAATTTCATTACGAGACCGCGTATGAATAGAACGTATGCAATTTTACGTAACATAGAAACCTTGCGTTATAACGAGTCGCAGAATACCATTATCTTTTATTTCTCATTAAGAAAAACACGATTACGAAATAATCAGAGAAACTTTTTCAAAAAATACCTATCCTACCTCCAATGGAAACAGTGATTATTATAAATAACATAAAGAAGTAGAAAATATATATTCAGATAAAATATACAATTTCTGCAACAAGTAAAAGAAAGAAACAAAATTCAAATGAACTTTCTTTGTATAAAAAGATTTAAAGAATGCGTCGCGCACGCGCAGTCGGCGACAGATTCGCAAAAAAAGAAAGGAAAAAAAGAAAAATTCGGAGAAGCTTTCTCTGTATGAAAAGATAAAGAAGGATGCGTCGCGCACAGAGAATCGACGAAAATTCAAAGAAACTCTCTTCGCATAAAAAGACTTACAGCATGCGTCACACACGCACAGTCGATGGTAATTTGGAAAATTCAAAGAAGCTTTCTTTCTCTGTAAAAAATAAAGAAAAACAGTCGCCGACGAATTCGTGGTTTACGTCAGGAATGCATCAGCCTGCGTCAAGTTACGTCGGATATAGTCGTCAGACACATGGCGGTATTACGAGGACGAATAGACGACGCGGTTCTGTTCTGCTGCAAGAAAGCCCCGAAGGATTTTGGCAAGCGGCGCCGAGAGATTTTGAGGACAGCATTGTCGACCCGACTCATTGTTCGCCTCATTGTTTCTCGTCACGTGCCAGCGTTCCTGAATTGAGTCCCTGCAAGAGAAACACACAACCAGGGTAAGCAGCCAGCCGAAAGTTTCCACGGAGGTGTATGGAGGTTGGAAGGGAAACGAGGAGGGAGAGAAAGAGAGAGAGAGAGAACTTTGGCGTTTTCGATGATAAATGATTCGACGGTGATAAATTAAGCCTCCTTCGCGAGATGCCGTAAAGTCTACCAGACGAACAGCAAGACTGCTTGCGTTTCTATCGTCTCGTTTGGCTCTTGTATCACGTATTCGCATAAATTTGGTAATCCAGCAGAGATGAGTCTTGCGAAGCTTTCCACGACCGTATCTAGCGATTTTTCTGTCGAAAATTTCTTTCTGTAGTCTAGATATTATTTGTCGAATTCTATGAATATTTTATCCTCCTTATTTACCATTTTCAAACTGAAAGAGGCTGCTATCTTGTAACATCGTTCTTGTACTATCTCCATCTTTTTTCGTGAAATTGAAGACATTTTCTCATTATTGTCATTATTCGTTTTTATTGTTTCGTCATGCTAGAAAATGCTAGAAATTAAAAATCATAAATTATAAACGCTATGAAACAATAAACTGAAGAAGATTAAAAGGGTAAAAATTATAAATTGCCTTCACTTATAAAAGCAAAAATAAGAAAACAAGTATCGAAATCCTGTAATTTAATCCAACATCGTGATTTGATTCAGTGTGAGGGTCGTCGCAAGTTCGCGGCTCGCGATTGAGCATCTCGAGTATCGAGCAGCAGGTGGGCTCGTTCGGTAGAAACGTTTAAGAACGTCGACGCGAGACGGCTGAAATGTTTCTTTTTCAGAGGCGAATATCTGTTTCGGTGGCGCGTTGGCAGGTAATTCGTCCCGCGCGAAGGATGGATCGATCCTTGTGGTCCCTTTCTCGTGGCGCGATACGAGCAAAAGAAAACACGCTCGGAACCGGCGAATAGAGAGAGAATACGTTTTTCCTTCCGGTGTGCCGCATCCGCGGCGACGGATCATAAATCGTCGCCCTTCTCGAGCGTGCACTTTCGCGGACGAGTATATTTAATGTCTCGCAAACTCCTTTTCTGGAGCCGGAACATCACAAGACGAACTTTACGTCACGACGATCCACTTGGGAGAACAATAAAAAAAGTAGAAAAGGCAACCAAATATAAAAAGAGGAGAAGTTGGCCAACTGATGGCATCGAGACTTTGTAACTGCCTCGAAGTTGCGAGATAAGTGTTTCCTATTCTGTACTCGTATCGGTTTATTTTTATAAAAAGATGATCGTGGCTTAGTACTTGAATCGCAGAAACTTTCACTGCACCTAGAATTTTCTTACCGACCATTTCGATTTCCCTTAGTTTATTCCTTGATATTTATTTTTTCTAATTAAATAAAATTACGCTTTCCTTCTTTTCTTGGTATCATTCTTTTCTATTTTAAAGGAGAAAACAGAATTTTCTTAATTATCTAAATAATATGAATGAAATGTTTCTTTTTTTCATACATTTTATTCATAAATTGTTTAAGAAATTTTATGCATATAAATATATTCTCGAAATATAAAACATCAAAGTTCTAGGACCAGAAATACTAAAATAATGCGGTAGAAAAGAACAAAAACAATAAAAATCACGATTTCACATGTAAGTGCAGATGGAAGATGGTTAGTAAATTTGACAAGTATCTTCTCTGGAAGTCTCGTAGGTGGAGCACGGATTCTGCAGTCTGGATGGCGTGGCTACATCGTTGCAATAAATAATAATCTCCGCCTATGTTTACAGTTATGATATACGACCATATAACGTGTAAACTCCGTGAATCTTCTTCTCCGACCTCGACGAGTCGGAAGTTTTTTAATTTCACACTGGTCGCAATCAATTCGTGACTCGGCTATCAACCAGGTTCAGGAACCAATAATGCAAATTCATTCTCGTTTTGCCAGTCACAATTACACCATTCGAATAAGTTCACACGTTCACTGTCGCATTCATTATACTTAATTATTTATACGTTTATTATGCATAGAAGCAACATCAAATATTGTCTCTGTGCTATTTCTTCATTATAACGTTATATAAATTTGTTTTATTGTCTTATTTCCAGGCAAGGTGAAAAGGTATAGTTATGAAAGTTTCAAAAAGAACGAGAGTTAGATAACACGATATTATTGTTTCACTTTCGATTGGTCTCCTCTTTAACCAGACAGTTTCATTCAAAAGAAGACAATCGATCGACAAAAAGCAATTGGTGGTACATTCTCTGACTCATTCTCGTTTCATAGTACTTATCGTAAATGCAGATTAAAGACGCGAATAGCGAATATATCAAGTACGACCGATTCTTCGAATTTCTTATAATACCATTTCTTAACCACCCATAAAAGACGAACATCGTGACGAAAAAGAAAAAAATGTTCTCCGTCTAATTTTCGACGTAGCAGTCTAAATCCGTTGCAATTCGAATATATCGTCGAACGAGGATTGGTAATCGGCCAAATAAGCCGGCCTGGATGCAAACTTGCCACCGCGACCATTGATTCTCTCCTGTAATCGTATATTCCGCGATACGCGACGAAATCACCGCAGCGATCGTTGCGGCAAGCGAACGCGGCACCGATTTCGAAACCGGTCAGCCGGAATTCGAGTCACCTAAAATCGAAAATAATGTAGAAGGGTACGAAACGAGGCGTTTACGTGGTGTGGTTAGAACGCGTTTCGATTCATTTTCTTCCTCGATTTCCGATTAATTATCGACGTGCCCTGTACACACGCGTCAACACGGGGCCCCGAATTCGATTTTCAAAAGCGACCAACGCCGATCGACGATTCCCGTGTCACGGTCCTCGACCTCTCGAACGTCGCTTCCCATTCGTTATCGCCTGATCTAATTGCTGGGTGAAAATGACGCCGTGGCCAGGAATCGCGCGAACTCGGCCACCGGTTCCCGGATTCGCGCCACGCGACACCGATAGACCCCGATTCGATCGTGTTTTAGCGTCGCGTTGCGGCTCGCTTTAAATAGTAGCGCTATGGTATGGGGTTGACGCGTACGATGTGCTCCGCATTCTCTCATTTCCGCGCTTTGAACAGGGGTAAAAGGGAATACAAGAGGTTGAATATGGAAATTCGAAGGTTTATCGTGCGTCGCGTATCAGGAACAATCGTGTTTTTCTGTATTTGTTTCTTTTTTATCGGGTGAGAAAATTCGGTTTTAAATTTGACGAATGTTTCGAGAATGATTTCATCTTTAGGAATGAAGGAAGATTTTTATATTCTTGATAATCGTGGCGTAACGGTGGTTTTAAATATAAATTCACATGGAAATTTCCAAATTTGTAGTTGATCTCAATAATTGCAAGAATTAAGGATACATTTGGTGATATTACGATTGTAAATTCGTAAATCGTAATGCATTCAAATTCGTACACATAGGTATCTATATTTAATTTATGATCGAGCATTTTGTTCAAGCACGACCTTATAAATCTACAAAATTCCTACGAGAAACTTCATGAAAATTTCCACAAGGAATGTTCATTTTGATGAATCCTAGTTCCAGTGTTAAATTAACCAGTTCACCTTTATCCCTCTCCCCTCGAAAACTTCTCTCTCAAACGTAAACCGTACAATTCGTGCAACGAGGAAATTCTACTGACCGAAACTTCTTCCCTAGCCCTGACTGTAATCCAGGTTTACGTGCATACGAAATATCCTCATCAATATATAATAGGCTGGTGAATGGTTCGTTTGTCCATCGAAATGCAGGAACAGGATGGAGCCGTAGGCCGTCGTTCGAGTAAACGTGACCTCAAAATCAGTATGCAAATTCGTCGAATAATTATTCCGTGTGACCGTCTCACCCTGAGGCTGTCGCGGATCCATCTGATTTAGGGTTGACCCGAGGGGTGTATTGGTGCGTGTTGCATCGTGTACGAAACTAGTCTGCGGGGTCAGTACGCGTACGTTGACCGTTCTCTTTGAGGTGATTGGTGAACTCCGGCTAACTTCGAAGAGGCGTTCGATACCCACAAAGATGTACTCCTGGGAGACATTTAACCGGGGTGAAATATGGACGTCTACAATTGGGAGGGGCTGCGGCCGTTGTCCGAAAATATCTACACGCTTCCGTGGATTAGTAATACACGTGCGTGTACGATTGTTTTGTAAATAAAGGAAACTTGGGGATGAGTAAATTATGGAAAACTTGGGGGTGAGTAAATTGTGGGTTCCTATGTATCTATGGGAAATTTGAAGATGCAAAAATACACGGAATGCACATAATAATCAAAAATATATGAACTATCCTATGTATTGTAGAATACTCGTTGTAATTGCACGTTTATGCAATCGTAACAAATTTTAACCGGTGCAAAAATGTACAGGATGCATATAATGTGGAGGATTGTAATTTGTCAAAATTTAGTAACGTTATTAATCTAGATATAAATACATATAAATAATATTAATTATCGTAGAAAAGAGTCCGTAGGGTTCAATACTAAACCAGATGCACCGACATGACCTGGCAAGCATATACCATGTTCAATTCACGGAGAGGAAAAAGCGATTATGTCGCAAAAACTAAGTCCTAACGGACATGAGCGTATGACGAAACTTTTTTCATTACACCGCATATGAAGCCTATCAAACGTGTCCCGGATTTATCGGCGACCGCGCAAGCGTACGCATTCTGTATCGTGTTCACGTTCGCGATATGTGTGCTATAATAGTGCACGCAAAACGGGCATTTACCGACTTGTACGTACGATAAACAACGTTGTAAACGCTTGGAAACTTGCCAGACCGTGTTTAATTAATCGGTAGTCCATTAGCGGCTAAAGTGATCAAGCGTATTTTCCTTTCGTCCGCGAGGACGACGAAATCCATTTGAAGATCGATAACAGACAACGACGGCTTTCGATCGTGGAAACGTTACTCGAGCCATGATTTCTTTCTTTCTCTCACTATGTAACAAGCGCACAGATGATTTAGCTACTCGTGGTCGAGCGTTCCCTTGATTCACGGTTGCTCTCAGCTAATGGCGGCGTTTCAAAGCAATGGGAAGAAAAGTGGGATGAGTATAAGTGGAAAAAGACAGAGCGAGAGAAGTAGTAGGAAAAGCATGCAGAAGCGAAAGCGCGGAGAAACGCACGAGAGGGGAAGAAAAGAAAAGGTTCTGCGACGAAAACGTCCTCTTCACCCTCGTCAGCCTTTAAGAGCGAATATATGCCGGAAGGGTGAGAATGGGACCGGCCACAGGGAGCAAGCGTTAGAAATATGTGAAAGTAAATCCCTGTTTATGAGGGTGATAAGGGTCGTCATTAGAGAGATCACAAAGGGAATCCGTTGGTTGGTTTCCGCGCTTTCTGACGGAAGTTACTTACCCGTCCCTGGCAATATTATTCGCCTTTTCTCTACCTTCTCTAGTAGCGGTCAGATAATTACACTCGTCAAAGGGTCTCCGTTAACCTCGAGAGTTTCGATATTAAAAGTCTCTCGAACGAAAATGAGAAAACAACCCCTTCCGTACCCTTCGACGTTGGCAAATTAGTCATCCAAGGATCTTTTAGCTATCGTCGATCCAATTTTTAGGGCTTTCTATTTTCCGTTGATTCTCCTTCGCAGTGTAAATAATTCGTCTCAACGTCCCCTGAAGTAATTCACTCGAGCGAAATTTCTTTCTTAATCTTTCCGCCGACCGTTCCGCAGGGTGACAAACGACGATCGTATCTTCCTCTTCCTCTTATTCCGACGATGTTTTGGCGTCGGTTTCAGGGCCAGGGCATCGAGAGAGCCGTGTGCAACGCTTGCGGACGTGCACAGAGCTTAGCTGTAAATTTATTTTCCAGCGGGCAACCGGAAGTCCCGGCGCAGCTACTCGAGAAGCCCCTCTAGGCTAGCCGGACACTTGAGCTTTCATTGTTTACGGCAGATAGTGAGGGTTGGTCCGGGGGTTGCAGTTTTCCCAAGAAGAGGTTAGTCTGACCGCTTCCATTTCTCTGCACGGTCGAAGCTCGACCCCGTTTCCCGTACTTTTCACCTCGTCCTTCAACCGGCCTGACCGTATCAAGCGACTCGAAACCTACTCGCTGTCTCTTTTCAGTTGTCCACCAAGAAAGGGTAACTCGCAAGAGGGAAGATCTTTGGAACCGAGTGATATAAATGACTCGACTTCTTCCCTGCCGCTTAATCATCCGAATGAATTTTGTTCTTCGTACCTTCTTGACGAAGTCTTTTGAGAAAGTGATAGTACTCGAAGTTATAAATTGGTACAGGTTAACGCATTAATGGAAGCTAATATCTCGCTTTTCATGAGTGTTGTTTTATTAGATAGATTAATTATCAACGTCTGTAAGAAAAGGACCATGTCTTATGTTTGTTTGAATTAGTAATAGTTCGTCTTGGTTGTAGAAACTTCTGGTTTCCTATTTGAATTTTATTTTATTTGCTTATCTCTAGAATAAAATCAAACGAGTTTGTTAATAGAAATTATTAGTTCTCAGAATTCCATTTATGCTAAAGGATTATAATGAATTGCAACACCTTGTTCTCACGAGCAATCAAAATATTTTTAAACTTATTTTTTACTGCGAAATTTGTCAAACATGCCGTATAATACTTAGTACATCGGTGTTTTAAATTACATATATGGGTCCTATTTTATCATTTTCCGTGTAGTAAGCTGACGAAAATTCTTGTTCTTTAGCAGACCATCGTTCGTGAATATTTGACCGAGGTCGAAGCAACGAGCTGAATCTACTTATTCTTCAAAAATTCAACAGTTTTATGGAGGCGGACCTTATTTAATGCTTTTCTATGCACGTGCCAGCACCGACAGGTCTCGTAATTCCGTCAGGCTTAAAAAGAAAATATCGGATTCTGTGTCCTTCTCGACGACGACAACGATGGCCGCAAGCGTCAGCTCTGCAAAATTTCATACGTCTACTTTATATCGCGCGAGTATCTCGTTATTTCGTCTCAATACCACCTTCCCCGGGACACAAGAAAAATATTCCACGGACCCTTGCTCGTCTTACTACTTATCTTCGCAGTTTCGTGTTCCTCGTTGGCGAAAATTATGAAAAGTCGTCCACCAACCGGATCATTCAACGTTTTCAGCTTTGTTAAAGATTGTATGAAATTTTCCTTTTTGTCTGAGTGGTTGATTTTAATGACAGAAATGTAATTATTTATATTGTTAGCGATTCGCAATCGAATATTTCCTTCTGTAGTCCTTGTATCCTTTACCATGGAAAATTGTTGGTATTTTTGCGCGTTCAAACACGCTGTTTGCCGAAATACTCGCCGTAAATAAATATTGTATTTCCATCGAGGTATTCTCATACGTTTGACTTGCTGTTTACCGATACACATTCGCATCGATCGACAGGTCGCAGGAACAAGTTGGTTTTTAATGGCCCTACGCGAATTCCGTTATCTGTTGGTAGAAAACGATCGACTTGGTACAGCTGTGAGAAATTTCGCCTCTGAAAGTATTTTTCAATAATGTTTCGCGGTATGATTGTTAAGGAAGCAATCAATAACAAGTATCTCGATCTGTGCATTAACATCGACGTATGGAAGGAGTAAAAATACACATGTGGCGATCGAAAATCCAATAAAAATCGAGTCATATTGGTCAACTCTGTAAATTGAAAAATAGAAAAAGGTATCATCGATATTTATTCCATCTTCTCACGATAAATGAATTTATGGAAATAAATCATTCGTTTCTTAAAACTTGAACGTTAATCGTGTATTTCTATAATGAAATAAAAAAAAAAAACAATAAAAGTGTAGTTAATTAATTTCTTAATTTTTTGAAATTAGGAGATCAATAACAAGCGAAGTTGATTAATTCCAAGTGCTTTTTAAAAAAAAACTCAATTCATAAATGGTAATTAGTTCGTTCTAGTAACATATTGTACCAGTAACTTATAATGTATTTACGACTTGTAAAATTTCGCTAATAATATTAATTTAATTGTGCAAGAGGCCATCAAGAGCCAATTGCCACGTGCCGCTTCCCCTTGAATAGAAGAGGGATTGATCGCGATAGCTCCGCTTTCGTCCATAAAAGAGCTAATGACGGCTTTGAGAGCCGATCGGTCGCGACGCCGAGGAATAATCCGTCGATCTGCGAACACGGCTGTTCAGATAATCGAATTGTTTAGCACGGCATTCGGTAATACTCGATGGCGGACAATCGGAATGGTACGGTTCGCGAGGACCCATGCGTAACGGAAAGCCTCGGTCGACCTATTGGAACGTGCTCGCTTTGTTCGCGTGCCAATTGCAGCCGTTAATTGGCTATAGCCAATAAAGCGTTGATTAGCAGCCGGCCAGATATATCCAGGGATCCCACTATCTATGTCGTGGCTGTGCTTGTAGCTGCGTGTTGGCTTAACGCTTCATCAAAATGGCGTCAAGTTTATCGATTGCTCGCCCCTGTCCCGTCCACGTCTACTACACATGTTTAATTTCGAACACGAGGATCTTCTGTTTGAGTTCGCGCCACTTGACGCCCGCGTCCCGAGCGCTACTTACGCGCTTCGACTTTCGCTCGAGTATCGATGACACTTCTCTCTGGTCGAATTCTCTTTTTGTACGATGCTCTTGCCTTACGATGTCGTGTCACGCTTATGATATGGATCATGGATTATAATTGTGAAGAAGAAAGGCGAATTGTATTCATGGCATGGGCTAGTTTGAAATCTTCGATAAATTTTTAGTTTCTATACTTTGTACTTAGATTGAAGATCTCTGAATGGAAGTTACGTAGGATGTCTGGTAGCTTGTGACGATGAAGTAAGAGCATATCTTATATCGTACGATATTTGTCTTAGAAGTTAATTTTTGTTAATGTAACGAGAAAGAATTTCACGGGTCATAAGGTGAAAATTCGGTTAGTCAAACTTAACGTTTAATAGAACGAAGTAGATTGAACACGATTTCGCAGTATTCTACAATAATTCGAGAGTGCAATGATTTATATCTTTTAGTCCTGATATTTTAACAACTTTCGCAATCTTCTAGACATTTGTCGCAGGAAGTTCTCGAGCTAACAACAAGACATCTGAGAATCTACGCTAGTTGCAGTTCAAGTGCCGTATCTAACTTGGATTAGTACCACTTACGCGTAACGTTTCTGGGTATCGCACATGGTTACGACGTTTGTTCGGCGAACTTCGCCCGTTATAATCAGTCTCGATGTAATCGTTAGATCCTCGGAAGAAATTCCGATGCGTCGTGGCGGTTTGCGTACAATTCGATGATTCGCACGCAGACGTGACGAGCATCTAGAATGGTTTGAAAGGCCGGACCAGTGCAGAGCTAGCCAAGCGCAATGAACTCGGCCGTTTGCCAGTTATAATTGGTACGTGTAACTACTACTGCCAGTTAACAATGGTGGTTGTCGATGAATGAATTCGCGGCTGATGCAAAGACCTATCCGACACGTGAGTTGCGTGGAATTGTTGCCAAGAACGAGAGGAATGTCCGTTAAGGTGATTAACGTATTATATGCGCGATGAATTTATTATTTTTTCTTCTCATAAGTACAACAACGTTCGTTCATCATAGTTACTCAATTATTAAAAAGAATGTTTTTAGACGGTCACACGTGTTTGTTTTTACAATTTTCAACTTTTCTCTTCTTACCAAATTTTCTACTAAATTCCACGCTGTTTTTTCTAGTTGGACGAGAAAAAATACTGTTCACATTTACACGTATGAGATAGGATACGCCCACAGAGCTGGATCTATTCGCGGGACGTTCGAGGAAGTCGTCTAACTATCGCGTATATCGTTCAGCTCGAACGTTCGAATGCACGCTCCGAATGCGAGGCCATCGTCTCGCGTTATCGCGCTGCGTACCGTATCCACGGGTCTGAAATCGACGCTGAAAATATTTTCCTCGTGAACGGGTCCTCGCCAACGTATTTCCCTGTCGCCATATGGGTGCGCACATGCAGCCGGAGCCCCGTAGCAGCACTTCGCCTCTCGTTCCTTTTTCACCTTGTGCGCGTCGACACGAGAAAGAGCTTATGCCGCGTTCACACGCGACGCTCTTAGCCGCCTCTCACCTGGCACGATCTATTAATTTGCTCGAATTCCCCGATCCTTTTGCTCCTTTTACTCGTTTTTCGCTCGTCTGTAATAGCGTCACGCTGCGCTCCCGCGAGTTTTAATTCCGTCCTCGTGCACCGTTCAAATCGATCGAAGGACTTCCCCTTTTCGCGCTACTTCTTGCCAAGATTGATAGCTCGTTGCCTTTTCCGTGTCACTGGGTAGCGATATATTAGGGAAATTCGATTTGTGTATTAAGAAGGAACATTTGCGAATGGCGAAAAAACTGTTGATTCTTGGAAAAAAGTTGTTGAAGAAATGCTTGATGAAGGGATTGATTACTTAGTGATATTTGTGCATTATAAACGTGGTGATATTACATGTATATGTAATTATAGCATGTTGACGTATATAGGAGTACACCAATATGCGTAGAATATGTTGTAATATACATGTATGCATATTTAAAAATGAATACAACTAAACAATGAAATCCGAATAAAATTTTCTTTCATCTTCTAAACGCTATAACAAGTAAATGCCTTTATCGTGAAACTTCATCCTGCAAATGTCATCTACTTTCTACAGCTTCGATCGATGCACCTTTCAATTATTCAATTACATCATCTGCACACGATGTGATATTAAATTCCATAATTCTCCAGGAACATAAAATTTAAGAGAACAATAGGAAAAGGTTAGTGATTCGCGTTAGATACACTCTCTAACGCGATTCTCCATTGTAGTCGAACGTTTACGAACGAAACTACGAGCGAAAGGTATTTTTCCAACGGGGCGAACACCACTCCGACTAGATTTAATAGCAAACAGACAGTGGAGATACTTCTTTCTCCGTGGCCCCATTCTATTCTTAATTGTTTTTCTTTATCCGTCCGAATTTACAGTGCAATTTTCGCGCAGCTGACTCGGATAATACAATTTTCCCTGGGACACGACTTAAATCGCCGGCCGCGCCGTTTCAACGATAAACCGTTTCACTGGCGTGATAGCTTTTTAGTCCCGCGAAAAAGCGTGGCCGAGTCCAGGGAACAAGTTCTCCAGGGCTGGAGATGAAAATGAGATCGTCCGAGAAACGAGGTCTGCTTAGACCTTAGACGACGTGTTTAATGCTTTCATTAAGGAGACAGAGACGGAGAAGTGAAAAGGAAAGAGAAAAAAGAAAGCAAAAACAGACACGAGAAGGAACACGCTTCTACGTGATAACGCTTTCTTTGCTCGTCCATTTTGCTTCGATCTTTCTGCAGTGCTTTCATTGAAAGCGCTCGTACGTAACAAAAACGAACGTTGTCAAATTTTTTAAGCTTGTACATAACGTCGTATGCATTCTCATAGCCAGAATCTAAACTTAGAATATGATGAAATCGATATGAAAACTATAGAGATGCACATGATAAATCATATTTTCATATTTTCACATTTTACTACTAAAACTGTCTGCTTGCTTTTCAGACTATTAACTCGCGTGAATTCGGTTATGAGATAGCACGTGTAACAATTCGCGCCGAAACTAACACGTTGTATGTAACTTTTACGTGACAGGTTGACATGCTAAAGCATTCGTTGCATTTTACATGTAGTACGTAGCTGCGACTCTGTGATAACTTTCTGTTATATTTTCTACTTTGAGTGACAAGTTAGAAGTATTTGCGTGATCAGAAAAATGACACGGCGTCGTGTTTAGATATTTTGATGTGGAAGCTTCGCAGATTAGATCTCATTGAAAGTTAGCAAAATGCTACGTTTTCATCATGGAAATGTATGGACTTTCCGATATCCCGTGATATGAATAGCATGACACCATTTCGAATGCTACATGTGAATAGCCATGAAGTAGATTACATTTCTAGAATTTGTTTGTTGAATATCACTTGCGTCTATGTAAAACCTGAGATGAAAAGCAGTAAGTCTCGAGATTGCGTTTTTTTTTCTTTTTTTTTTTTTTGTAGAAGACTACCATTCTGCAATAATATAGATGTTATAACTATAAATATAATTATATAGATAAATATTCTAGCAGATATGTAATAAAAAATTCATCAAAATCCAGTGAGAGCCGAATATGTACAACAACGTATAAAGGAAAGTTTTGCTCGTTAACAGCGTTACAATAGGCTTTTAATTCCCCGTTTATGGTTACCGGCTCGATCCAATATCTCTAGACGCTGAGCATTGTTCGAGACGACGAGGATTGTGCCGCGTGCGTCCGTCGATTGACGTTTCATGAATTGTCCGCTCGTACATCACATAGACAATGTGTGTATTGTGCGTGGCGCAGGGACGTCGTGGTATTGTTAGGTCATCGTGTTCACGCAAACAGGAAAAAATCGTATCCGCATATTAATCTCGTGCAGTCGAATCGATCCATGGGGAAGCTGGTCGAGCAATTCCCCATGGAATTGAAAAAAGCTAATACTCCATCTATATGATCCGACATTCAGCCGGAAATTACGAAACATCGACGTTGACCTGGTTGATTGTTTGCTCGATATTTTATAGTGGAAACGACGCGGTAAAAGGAAATAGGCTTGATCGGTTAACCTTTCGATTAATTGCATATTTAAATTTGAAGAATTCGTGCACAGTATACCAATTTTAATTTTTATCTCGTCCATGTGCCATAAGATCCTTCGATTTTCTCCTCGACTCTGTTAAACTTTCATCCTATAAACCTCTGCTTCCCGGTGCTTTCACTTCGTCTACGCTCCTTAACCTTTCTTCGCTTTTTCTTTTCCTCACCATGCAATCACCCTGATACCATCTGGGAACACTTTGCAACTGCACGTTCCTGTCACTCATCTTCTTGAACGAATTCGAGCTCATCTAACGGTTGACCGCAACGAGAAAGATCGAAAGGACGAGGACTATGCATTTGGTCGTGACTATCTTAATATAGTCTGCTAGTGACTATCTTAGCATCGGTGACTATCTTAGCTAGTGGATTTACATCCTAAAAGTAATAGCTGAGGTGGATGTTGGTGAAGGTGCCCCAAGAAATACTCTTGATGTTCAACAATAAAGTTTATTAAACTATTAACAATCAACAGTCAACAATTAACGATTAACGATTAACTATCAACAATAAATAACGATTAACGATTAGTCACGTATCTCTAATTGTGTTTGCTTCGTTACGACGCTTAACATTTCGCACTTCGCAGCTCAGTGCATAATGAATCTTTGGTTCGAAACCAAACGGATTCTTTTCTTTGTTGCCCCTCGATATCATCTCCACTACGTGCGCGTTTATTAGATGTCCGCGACGGTTGCCGCGTATGCGTTCTTCCGAATATTCGGCGAAAGAACCGTAGGGATATGGATGGTACATTTTAGGTATGTCGGCCTTACGCTTTGAAGGTATAGCGCTTTGTGTCGCGAAGCCGTTGGAAAGTTCCGTGGTCGAGTGCCGCCACATAGCTTTGGGTGCTAAGACAGTGAAGACTAACTTAGAAAATGTCGAGATTGAAAAATTAGCTACTTTCGACAAATATGATTTTCCATGTGCATCTCTCTGGCAGTGATCTATAGCAAGCGTACAAGTATCATCACAATGATACATTTAACACCATTTCTTCCTTCATTAATCACACAGATAAGAATTAATTTCTTGAACAATATTCTATATCAAAAACAAAAGTAAACGCGAATGTTTATTATAGAATTCTATTTATTCCCCGACGGGTTCAGATAAATGGATTTCTACTATCCATTGATTTATGACAATGTTTATCGATGGTCATCGATGACCTGCGTTTTACTAAGTTTTTTGAGGCGGTCAAAATAAGATAAATTTCTAGCATTAAAAAATTGCTATGTGAATCACTTACACGACATTGTCGGTATTACAATCGACGATATACTGTGATGTTTCTAAAGTAAAATATATAAAATTCCTGTGGCAGTTGAAGTGTTAAAAATTCCCAAACACCTGTTTACGATCGGAATAATTTCTCGAAGCATATTCACATTAACCGGTGCACGATAAGTTCAAAAGAAGCGCAGTGCCGGCCTTTTCTTAAAGACGCTCCAACGGTTATCGCTCTGGAAAAAAGAAATTGCAACGATGCTATTTGGAACGGTTTAAACCCTTTCGCAGCCGTCGGAATGAGTTTTCACGACGATTAAGAGCAAAGTTTCCGGCCGGAGGGCAATTCCACAGTCGAGGGAAGGGGGGAGGGGGTAAAAAAAGAAGAGAATAATTTAGCGAACCGATTAAACTCTAGCCGGGCAACTTTTCGGGCGCGACTCATCCTCAAACCTCGTCGAAACGGGAGTCGGAGGGGTTGGATCGGTGGTTGAGTATCAGCCACGAAAAGCAAGCAGTCTTCTGTTTTTAAACGATCCTTCTTTTTCTCTGTTTCAGGTAAGAGACGTATTGCAACCTTCCGCGACACGATACTACGGTGAGTGGAAATTTACATTGCCGGTCATAAGTATTAGAACCTATTGAGCTATTGATGTTTAGTAGAAATTGAATATCTTTTACCGCTTTTATCTTATAATTATTTTATCATAAGTCAGTACTTTCAGTCACGTCATATGTACCTTATCCATAGACTGTGGATATTTATAGATTTGTGATAAACGTAAAGGTGCAAAAATGCACAGAACGTATAGGATATATAAGAAAAAGAATATGTATAAGACACACAGAGTGGAATATTTTATATCGTTACAATTTGTAGTAAGCGAAACTTAAATAGATTCTATTTCTTTGGTTCTATTTATACAAATATGAAATAGCATAAAAATTCGCAGTCTAGTTATGACGTAAAATACTAAATAAGGTTAAAATATATTAGAAGTTTTCAATAAATATTGCGAGTACACGTGTTAATACTTATGGTGGACGGTGTATATCGCAAGAAACGCTAAATTCTTTCCTCCCTTATTTATCTTTTTTCCGCGCTTTTTTACGATGCTCCGTGTTTCCCCGGGATGATTTTATTCTCGTACGGAAACTTCCGTCGTTTCGATGATCTTGTTATTACTGGACAAAATTACTGTGACCTGGAACTTGCAAGAAATTGATATTTACAGCTCTTCTCGAGGTAAGTTAAATTGAGAATTTCGCTAGGTTTCTCTGTTTCGTCCGGAAAAGTCGATTATCGTTCGCGACATTAACGGCAGGGTGAACCGAGCAAAAACTGTAAACCAGAGGGAGGAAGAAAAATGATGGTGAAAAAAGGGAGGCTACGTGAGCTGGACACGTGAACCGTCATTAATTAAGCCTTGGGAAACTAATTGAAGTCTTCGAGTGTCTCTTCTTCGGCTCTTTAATTCTTATTGCTACCGAAGCTTCTTTGTAGATGTCTCTGAACCAATGATTTATCTGAATCAATAACAACCGTCCTATTATTTCGATATCACAGAAATGGAAATATTCATTCATTTTATAAGTTACATCATTCTTTCAAACGACAAGGTCTGACATGAAGCCACAGAAAATCATGAATTACATTATTAAATCGTTAGCATATTCTTCTTTATTTTCCAGCACTCTTTCTCTTTCTTGGATTATAGAATCTCTGCGACTTAGGATTTAATTAAATCTTTTAATAAAAATTTTCCTGAATCTCGAAGACTATCTTTCACAAGTCCTTTCGACAATCTCGCGAATAAACTGAATTAATAATTTAAGTTACCACTGTTGCATTATTTTTCTTATAAAAATCATACAGTGCACTATGCCACAAACTCTCTCTCCTTCTTAAAATCCCCCCTAACGGAACAAACAATTAAAAACCGATATGTGTAATTTCTACACGTGAAGCACAACACTTTGTGCAAAATCGTTGATAAAAAGAAGTAGAACAAAATGCATGAAACGTCTCAATAGAAGCAGAAAAAAGAACCTATGTTAATCAAAAAGTCCTATAAACTCGGAATACCCAAACAGGCAGGCAGATAAACCAAAAAAATCACATCCCTTTAATTACTCTTGTTTTTCTCCGATAGAAGTTTTTTCAGCATTTTATCATATGAACGTGGCGATATCAGCGAAATATGTTGGTGCTAGGAGCGACAAAACAGGCGTCCACGACGTTAATCAGAAATTCGTAGACCGTGAACCGGGAGAAATGGTCGGTGCATATTTTTCCCGGCGCTGGGCGTTCCCTATAGTTGGTTCTTCCTCCTCCATCCTAATTTCGTCGCGTCGCGAATATTTCCAAGGATCGTTTCCTGATGTAGCGGGGGCATTTCTTTCTTCTATCTATCGCGTTCTTTTATTTCGCGTGGTCTTTCTGTTTATTTCGCCTCGTCATTACCGTGAAGTACCTCCGAAAATCCATCCCTATTCTCCTGATAAGACTTCTGTAAAGAAGCTTTTATATCTGTATATCTGTGTATACAGGGTGTCGTGGAAATAACAAGTAAATGAATAATCGTTGTACAATCGACAAAGGAAGTAATTGTACCTACAGTCGAAAATGCAGATTAAAATTATCCGTTTAAGAAGCGTATAAGCCATGTTTTCAAGAAAAAAGAGTTCACGGTTTCGCTTATTTTCACACGTATAATAACTTCGGTGTCGATTATCCTGTGGAGTCCGAGATTAGTACGAAATTCAAGCACACTTGACAAATTTGCAAATTCGACTTCCTCGAAAACTAGACGTCATTGGAAAAGAAAAAATTTGATTTCTTCACGTAAAATCACTCTCCTACTGATCGTACCACGATTACTGGGACATCCTGTATGTATATCTATGTATTTGTGTATGTAGATCCGCGTCGGTGAGCGGAGCTATATATACGAGCGCACAAAAGGAAAAGTAGTCGAGCAATTTCCGCAATTACTTCCGCTTCCGCACAAACGCTTCCTTTCTTCCGCCGACATTGATGTTCGTCGCTTTTGGAGCCTCGTCTCCGCCGTCTTCGCTATTTTTTCCTTGTTTCTTTCTTTTTTCTCTCTTCATATTATTCTTGTTCTTACTCTTCGTTTCATCATCGACAAGCTAAATGCTGCGTGGCGTTCTCGTTGTGGAAATACGCTAATAGCTCCGTTGACTGCCATTCCTCGCAAGTAATCTACTGATAGACGTTTTTGATACCGCAGTTCGTTACCCTCAACCGATGATTTTGATACGTTGCTTCGGTTTTACCAAAAATTCGAAGATACCGTGGGTTGTTTGCTAAAGGAGGAAGCTGTGGAACAGAAACAATATGTACTTCGTGAAAGGAATATTGTAGCAACGTGAAACATACATATTGTTTCTATTTTGCTCGGTGGATTCTGGAAATTGATTCCCCATGCTCTATATCTCCTCGAGACTATTTTATATGACGTGAATAAACATTTTAGAAAACATGACGAGTGTAACATATTGTTTGGAACTCTGGTTCGTCGATACAATTATACCGTAAATATTGATATTTTGAATTTCTTTGATGGAAAGTTGACAGTTAATAAATGCAAATATACATTTTGTTTCTGTTACTAAATACACAACTGACAGAGGTAAAAGCTTTAATTTATCTTTCTACAAATATTACGTTCAATTCCCAAGAACACTAATTTTTTGTAAGGAAGTCTGTAGCTTCGTCTCATTTCAGCCAATCGATAACCAATTCTTTGCAGAAGTTTGCTACGAGAATTCAATGTTTGGTATACTTTTTCTCTCCAAGTTTCCCACATCTTGGTGGTCGGATTGCTCCCTGTGTATTTTCTATTTTTGTTTCTTTAATAAAACTTCAAACGTTCGTTTTACTCGATATGTACACAAATTATCTTTCACATTTTCATCTTACATTTGTTATATTTGTGCCTATAGTCCGTGGTTGTCAAATGCTCTGACGAAATTTAGTAAAAAGAAAAAAATTCTCGGATCCTTTATATGACAATACTGGAAAAAATCCTGCGAAACTCATCAGCTCGTCAACAACTCGATAAAATCACATAAAATGCGCCGGCTAACGCGCTAACGCAGATCAAGCAACAAATTTTCAAAGCGAGAACGCGTACATATGTATCCACGAATCGTATTAACGCAATAAATAAATTGGCTGGCTCTGACAATTTCTATCGTTTTTCGCGTTGTTCCCGTAACAATCGTAACTCCGTTCCTAAACGGGCCGTTTTAATCGTGTTGCGGCGAACGCAAATCTCGTTAATATATAATCCTAATTATTCGCTTTGTTTGAACATTATCGATAAGGATGTCATTTGCAATTTGTGCGATCACGCTCGTGAAATTCCTATGAACTCGCTGCCGGCTTGTTGTACTGCCGTAAAAAGATCGTTATTCGCGATGGGTCCAACATGGGAAAATGCAGATAACCATTCGACTGATAATTTGCTTGTCGAACGATTTGTGGTTTTCAGTGTCAACATTTATACGATGAATACAAAATCCATGGGTTTTCTGGTCATCGTGAATTTTATTCGTGAAACGAAGAAATTTTTGGAATGATTGGTTAGAGGAGGAGGAATTTGGTGTCTAGCGAATTCAATTCTGTGAGAAAGATTCTTTCGTATTAATTAGTAACGATGAATTTATATTAATAATATATTAGTAGTAAACGACATATTTTTGTATATTTTTACAAGAGAAAAGATCGTCCACTAAGATTCAAGAACACTTTTAGTGAAAATATATGTCGTTTAATTAATAACTCTTTAAAGTACAACGTAACATCTGCTTAACATCAAGCACGAGAAGATTACGTACAAAATTGCAACTTCTGTGAACTGATTAAAATAACACAATAACATCTAATTGAATGTCTAAAATTCTACGAATAAAATCAGAAAATGAGAAATTATTCAACATGTCGATTAACTTCGAAAATTTCAAACGTCGATGTGTATTTAAAACACCGTGACCTTATGTTTTTCTTTTATCCAACAATTCAGAATTTAATTACCGCTTAAAATAGTTTCCACGTTTCGCTGGTGAATGTGTTTCTACCTCTGCGAGATTAACCCGAAGACATTTGAAATTCGCGTGCAAAGTGGGTCTTGCGTTGGATTTTCAGGGATCCGCGGTTCCATCAACCGTCGCCTCTATTGGTCGTTCGTGTTTCTGCTTAATAACTGCTGCTACCCCATGAATTGTTTAAGGTCTAACCTATAAACCTATTCGGTGATCCATAAAGCTTCTGTGAACGTGGTTTCCTTAACACACGTTCTCGTCATTTCTCGCAAATTGCCTCGTGTTTAACTCTTGTTCACGGAGAAATAAAGCGACTGTCATTATATGATAAGGCGTCGTTATTACCAGAACAACGTTGCCTTATCATTTTATATCGTAGTAAAGAGAGAAACAAATTCAAACGGAGAACAGAGAGCGAAGAAGGCGGAAAAGGAAAAGATTGAAGACACGAGGAATAAACTCGAATAATTTGCATTTTATGGAATAATAGAGGATTCAAACAAGAGGATAAGAGAATATGAAATTGAAATTGGACAGAAAATTCGAGAGGAAACTAGAGTGAAACGGCGAACGAAAGACAAAGGTGTGACAAAACAGAGGAAAGGTATACAACTATTTTGTATATATGCGAAGTATTCGGCGTATTTGCAGACTATGGAAGTGTTCAGGGTAGGGAGGGCACGATTCGCTGGATGGACATTCTTAATTAAGAAGCTTCGCGATGCGGTTGTCTTGCGGATGAAATTTCGAAAGATCTCGTCGCGATCGATTTAAATTTAATTTCCGGCGAAATTCCAACGACTTCGCAGCCGGGTTCAAAGGACCGTGTTTACATGAAATTAACACTCTGTATACCCCTTTGATCGTGCCGCACGTGTATTCGCGTAGGAACTCGCATTATTTGAACACGGACGAACGTATTTCAATATCGTCTGTATTCTTTGTCACGGAGAGACGATTTCCATTTGAAAAGCTGGAAAAGTGACTTTGAAACATCGAAGGATGCAACGTATAAAGAGATTTGAATAATGCTCCATTACCATCTGTATGTCCCACTATCTCGTTCTTTTTTCATGTTGGAAAACTACACGTTTATTAAATCAAACATTTTGATGTCCGCTTCTTTTCGTTTAATCCGGCTTCTCCTCCTATCAAAGGCAGAAACTATCAGCTTGTATCCCTTCAAACGATTCACTCGTTTTAACGCTACCAGGATTTCTGTTTCCTTTTTTTTTCTTCTTTCCTATTCGTTATTTTCTCTCGTATTTAGTAAAGGTTACGATGAAATATGGAGCGTTCCCGTGCACTTTTACCTTTGAGTATCGATAAAAGATTGTACCGTGGAATTGAGGATTTTGGGGATGACGAGTGATTAAGGGTTGAGTGAATGATTGTGCTGTCATATCGGTTCCAAATGGAGATTCAATAAAGTCTTATACGAATATTGAAGAGAATCGAGACTTGTTTTTAGTCATTGTTACCGTTTTATCGTTACAAAACTATACTTCTGGTTGTAATAAAAATCTGTCTGCAACCCAAAATTCCTACAACAATTCGCAAAATATGTAACTCAAATAAAAATGTTGAAGAGAAATCTGCATATTTCTAAACACAGCTGCACGTATTCATAAAGATTTGGAAAGAATTGGTTACAAAATCTGACAAATATTTCAAGTGAATTTTCCTTAGAGCATATCCTCCTGAAAAAATTGCATATATCCTATATTTTCAATTTAGTTTGCCAAAAAGGATCATCCTCTTCCCGGTTGTACCATTTGTTACAAGACACCTTTCATATCACTTCCTATATTTATCCCGTCTTTTTTCTTCAATTGCTACTGTACCATTTTTTCATTCCTTTCAATTAAAACGTTCACGCCAATTTCAACCAACAAATTACGTGATAGGTATTCCTTTGTCCTAACGCTTTCGTATTACTATAGGGTATATTACTCCAAAGATAAATTCCACGATGCTTCCATGATATCACGGGCCCATTGACACGGTTGCTACTTCTCAAGCTACAAATATTGGACCACCTTCGTCGTTGGATCCTGGTGCTCGCTCGCTTATCCTTTGGCAAGCACCACGCGGTCGGGTTATCGGACAGCGTATCTCGATGGAACGGCAAAGGGGTGAGAAGAGAGCTGCGCCAGCCAAGAAGGAAACTTTCGCATAGAAAGGGCCAAAGGGGCGTGTCGCGAGATGTTATTTACGTTATTTATATGTCCCACGAGCATTGGCCGGTTTATAATCGAGCGTCGCTACTCGACAGCCGTGATTACATATCGTTATCATAGTTTACCCGATGGAAATGACGGGGTTTAAAACGGCTTCCGAGCACCCGATAGGGCCAGAAAACACGATCCGGCAGGCATTTCCGGGCACCACTTGCGAACCTACCCACCTTCAACCTGATTTCCATCGCGCCATCTTTCACGCTTCTCCGTTCTTTCCCTTGTTCCTCTTGATCTCTTCTCTTCATTGCTCCTACTTCTTCCATAATTTTAAGATCTCTTACCCTAATCCTTGAATCTTTATATTTCGTTTTAGTATGCAAAAAAGGTTGTTAGTATTTTTAAAAAGTGTTCAATATGTAATCGAAACGACGAATTAAAAGAATTAGAAAGATATATTTTAACGATAGATTAATACAACTGAATCGAAAATGATCGAAAGGATGCGAAAGAGTCGAAGAATTTCTGTTCCTTTTGTTCTCTTCTTTTTCTGTTTCTTTGTGTTATAAAATGTTGTTTTCGAGAACTCGTATGTATTGTGGTTCTAAAATTTTGAATCTTTCAAATTGGTTCAAACTAGTTTTACACATTTTTCGAGATTTTTTATTATTCCATGCAAAACGTTCTTGATTTATAGATAACGTTACAGGTACTTATGATTTATAGTTGGTATTTTTACCATTTTTCTAAGGCAGCATTAAAAAGACGCTTTAATAGATTTGCGATTGTATCTCTTGCTTGAGCAGATTCTATATTTTCAATCTCATCCATTTTTCCTACATCGAAACTCCGTATCAATCCAAGACTGAAACCATTCTCATTTTTTACCCCATTTCCCATTCCTCTTCCCTCTTTTTATTGTGTCCCCAGTGACTCGTTTCCACGAGTATCGCCGATAGTTTCCGTATTGAAGTTCCTCTCCGTTCTCTTCTAACTTAAACACACGCCCACGTCGCCGGAATTTAATTATACTCCGGGACATCCGTTCGGGAAAAAGCGTAGAATCGATGTTCGTATCACGGATACTCGGCGCAAACCGCGTTCAGTATTAATTACGAAACGTTATACTCCATCTTGAAAAAAACGCGCGGGACGTCGCCTTTTTTGCAATTCGTGTTTCGCATTTGTGCGAGTCTTCGTAGAAATATAGTCAATGACGTTGTCTGTAATTTAATTGCGATTGCTATGGAGTTACAACCGAAAATTATAATTAAAAACGGAGCTGCTAATTTCATTTTATTTGATATCAGTCGTGGAAATTTATATTCTTCTATTTAATGGCCTATTCTATGGTCTGTATTTAAAAATGTATAGAAAAGTATATGAATGTGGAATTCTCAGAACGCATGGCAATATCGATTTTTTGTTCAGCAAATTCTATTCATTTTTAATTAGTGTAGAAATTTCTATTCGATTATTTTCGTAAAGATGGATGAGGTTTTGAAGAAAGTTATATTCTATTCTTTTTATACGTATTTTACGGTTCCTCTTACTTGGTTCAGCCATCTTATTCTTCCTTCACCCTTACCTTAAGTTCTCAAACATTTCAGCCATCTCTAATACCCACTACTCAGTCACTGGCAATAATCATTTACACCAAATTCTCATTACGAGGTTCTCCCCTAAATTTCCTTTCTATTGATTAATACAATCCTGCACAACTTCGAGTTCCAAAGTTCCGTACCTTAATTACCAACTCTACAGGATGTTTCTATTGGGTTGGCAACTAAGTGATTGCGGATTTTGTCATTAGGCGTTAATGATTTTGTCATTAACTGTAACTGTTCCAAGTGAAATTAGAGAAGAATCGCAATTTCTATCATACTACTGTACAACTTTTTTCGCGGATGCACCCCTATAGCCACAGAGTGCAATTGCACTTTTCTCTTAAATAGAACTCTACAATTTTTTGCGTAAATCGCTCGTGTCATTTTGTTCTCTACCGTTTTTTTTTTTTTTTGCCATAATTATGAGACAAATTTGAAGGAACTCCGCTCAACGAGATTCCATTATATTCTGTCATAAACAAGAAACTCACAGACACTAACGTCGCGAGTAAATAAATGAAAAAGAGGAGAAATATTCCGGAAACTCGTTTTAGCATAGCCATTTGTAACCACGGCTGCTGTGTCTTTTTTCCAGGCTCAGTGGGCACGATTTCCGTATCCGGCGGGGCTCGGATTTGCGATCGGCTAATGATAAATCCACGCGATAAATCGTTGGCGTCGGTTTAAATATCGCAACGCTCGTACTCGCACGCTATTTAATTGGCCGGTTAATCGGCCTAATTAATATTCGGGGACAGGCCACGCGCGCCATGTTCTCCATAATGCATGTCGATAAACAGCTAGCCAAGTGACCAGGGTTGCTGCATCCATCCTCCAGGGATCCGTAGATCCCCTCGTTAGGATGTCGACTGCTAATTTGCCCGAGAAACGTCGTGGCTCGTCAAACGCGACACCTTCGCGCGCTAACGAAGCTGCAAATTGAACGGGATTTTCTTCCGCCCGGTGTTTACCTGTCCGATTCGCGGATCCGCGCGGAACTGTGTTTGCCAGCCGCTTTGGATTTTGATGTTTGTCGTTCGTTGCCGGCAGACTGTTGCCCGCCCGTGAATATTCTTCGTACCATTGCTTCGTTTTGTTACGTCGTTTGGCAAGCGACGATCCTCGTTGACAGAGAGTTAGATGCTTGTATATATTTTTTGCAAGCTTGTTTAGCGTTGATGCATTTTCGGGATGATTCTATTGTCCACGGATTGCTACACGATTTTTTAGGTGAAATTTAGAGAAATATCTTTTACATGATTTATTTTGGATAATTGGTTTGCGTATGACTAAGTTTGGTTGAAGATGTTTAAACAGTAAGTTTCTCTTGTTTAAGGAGTGTGGAAGATTTTTTGTAAAGCGAATGGATCTATTAATGTATTTTTAGAATCATAAATTGAACAAGTTTTGGAAGAAAGATCTGATCGTTCAGATCTGGGCCATTTGACGTATTCCTTTTTCCTAGCCTATTCATTGCAATTTTATGCTATTAAATTCTGTTAGTCGTTGCAAATTGCACGAGAAGGCCATAGATTTACAGATAATATTTGCAGATACAGCATCTACATGCAAGATTTCTGGATGTTTCCAGATAACTCATCGACAGTCGACGAAGTTGTGTAAAATATAAATACACGATATATTATAATACACGACGCGCAATATCATACTCTGCATACATAACACCATGAGTAATGTATGCAAATTGTTCGTAGACAATGTCTGCTAGGAAAACATCATTTATCGTATCAGATTTAAGTAGGGCATATTCTGAGCTTCTGCAGCAAAATAAATTACATCAACTATTTAAGTAGAGATACATCTCTACTCATTTTTAACATTTCAACAACTCGTTTTCTTTACATAATATTTCAGAAAATATTTTTTCAGTAATCTACATTTATAACGTATAAGCATGAAACCATCTTAAACAATTTGAAATTTCCGACTTCCAGCCGAAAATCCTTTAGAATCCGTAACATTTTAAAGCCGCATCAATTTCACGCCGGTCGAAATGTTTCTTCATGCGTTTTAAAGGAGACTTCTTGGAACATCGAAGCAGTGGTTGGATGCACTTCCGGCTTGCAGAGGGAACATTTCTTTTCATCGTCGACTAAACGTGAATCACGTGCATATTCATGCATATTGGCTCTGATAGCAGAGCACTACGATCGATATATCAGTGCATTCCTCTCGTGCACTTGCCAAAGTGCATCGGGAATTTCTCGATTGGAATGCCTAAAGTTCCACAAGTAGAACCATCAGTAGCGTTATTCATCCATCGTTCACGTGAGGCCTTTATCTTCTGACGCCTGGTATTCCACCAGTGCCTGATCGATCGCGATTAACGATCTTCTCTCTCGACGTGATCTTTCTGCTGTTTATGCAACTGCCTCGTGTAGCTACGATGCTCGCCGTTTAATTCTGAGATTTCGCAATACATTCGAACGTAGTCCAAGAACTTGTAAATAATTTTTAGCATGGAAAAAAATAGTAAATTAATTGCTTGATTAAAAAAGTCGAATTTCAAGTTTGATAATTCAGTTAGATACTGTCCGAATTATGAATTATAAATTAGAAAGTAGAAATGAATTGGTCTACTGCGAAACATAAAGTTATTTATACCATCTGCTTGTGGCAATAAGTAAATTTATGGATGGAAATAACAAGTAACTTGCATTTTTTCCACAGATTGCGCAGTTGTAATGAAATTGTGAAATTTATGAAAATTAGAGTTAATCGCTTTTGTTTCTGAAAGGCTTATATAATAATGCGTAATTTTTTAAACATTAAATATATTGTAAATCATAGTCATGTTACAGCAACATTAGTATTTGCATCGTCTTTGTCTGACCACCAATCATTATCTACTTCAGAGTGAAGATTCTACTTAAATAGCGGTGTGTGAAGTAGATTAAGTCAATTCCTCGTCAGACGCACTTGAATCACCAGGTCGTTGCCATCCCAGCTCATGTAATCGCTCTTACTTTATGTACGTAGTTTCTACTAGATATACAAGATGTCTTATCAAATCTGTGTACATCAAATATTCTTACTGTTCAAAGTAATAAACGTAACCGTTGCAAAAGTTGCACAATTGTAAGGAAAGGAAACGTGGAGAATAGAAATACAGAAGAAATCTGAACTCAATTTTATTCTTTTAAGTACGATAGAATGTCCAATGTTCTATGATAAAATATTAAATAATCATTATTATATATAAATAGTAACGGACAAATAATTTGCGAATTTTTCTATTCGACTATCAGTGTCACGGCTGATTTTCTAATCAGTAAGACTCACACCTTGACACGATATTTTTCACCGGAAATTACCTCGCGATTCCTCCAAACATTTTCTTCCTAAGCTCCCGCTGTACGCAACCACGAGTATGCGGGTATTTTCCCCGATTCACCGCGAAGAATATTTTTCCCGGGATCATCAAGCAATACCGATTTATCTTCCTAGAAATATCCAGCTTACAAAGTATCTCGAAAATTTATTAAAAATTTCCAGTCTCGTTCTTCAATGTCACAACGTCGATTCTTTAATACATATTTGCATTGTTTCTAGCGCAAACGTTGCATCGCTTTAATTATCTAATTGTAGGTAATGCTGCGTGGAAACTGTCGCATTTTCGTTTTTGTGTAATTTAGTACAATGATTTAAAGAGACGAAATAAACGGTAATGAAGAGTATGTTGAAGCAAACATTATTATTTAAAATAAAGACGTTTCTGATCCCTGTTTCAATATGAACAGAAAGAGATGTGTAATCTTTCACAGCAGCGTGACGATTGAATTTCGCTAGCATACAAATCAACAAGTGTCTACTTAATTAAGGCTAATGTACTTCCACGGACACTGTCAACGCTTCCGAGTCTGCTCGAATTGACGTGGATGGCGTACACCGCCATGAAAGCTTCAATTTCGAAGTTGCATCCTACAGCAATGGGAAAAATTCACTTTTCCGAATGTTGCGCAAACAGATTTTTTTCATTACAGTTTTGTAATAGGATAGCAAAAGTTCTGATTAACATAATAATCATGATAAGAAAATTATAACATGGTTGAGCAGCTATGATGCTAATGTTTCTTCGTGTTTTCTCATAATGTGATAATAATGTAATTATAAAGTAATTATAATCAATAGAAAAATATAGAAAACAAAAATGAGAGTCCAGTAATGATTTTCTCAATAAAATTTAATTTTTCGACTACAGCGTCACGAATTTTTGAATTTCGAAACGAAAAATATGAAAGATCGTATTGTATCGAACGAGTTAATTGCCTTAAATGGTGCGTTTAATCAGCGTGCAGCGGATCTTTCGGCTGTCCATCCAGTGACACGGATTGCAGAGGCTTCCTTGTCACCTGTCCCATTTTGCAATTACGTTTCGGGGTCGACGATCAACTGGTCGCCCCGTGAAAAGTCGTAAATGGATTCAATTAATTGCGCCCCGTTAGTTGAACGAGAACGTTTTTGAAATAATAGAGCAGTTCGATTGAAGTAATTTGTCGTTCATTTTAATATTGTTAATTAATATTCGGATTATATAACGCGTAGTTGTGATTCGTCGAATTTCTTCCGAAAATTTCTCTCATACTAATAGAGAGAATTTCGTTAATTATTTTCGTTAATTTATTCGTTAATCACAATTTGTGACTTTACATTTAACGAGTTTGTAATTCTCACGTTGTCAGGACGTGGCTTAATTTCTCAAATAAATGAATCGATATTAACGATGAATGTATTATTTGGCAAAAATAAATATATAGAAAGTCTAAGTAAGATTTAAGTGGAGAATGGTTCGAATTTTCTGATTCTGTTCTAATTGTTACACTGCTCATAATATGTACGTGTCAGTGTATGATTGGTAGAACTGTCAAAATCTATGTTTATTGGAAAATGGACAAATGAATGAGTGAGCTTAAAGTAAAACCAAAGATTCACTGGCATCATAGGCAATAAAATCAGTAAATCGTGTGATTCTGTAAATCGTGTTGCTGTTTTTAAATTATCGTTATATTTATTGACATTGTATATGGATTTATTACTATTACGCGTTTTAATAACTGTCATTTATACACGGAAACAAAAGTTTGCAAATTTTTCAATTTAATTTAACGTTTAGTGCTATTTGATTCTTTGAAGAAAATAGACCAAATAACCTATTGCTTTATAACTAAATTTCAAATTATATTCTTTAGAATTCATCTTTTAGGAATAACGTGTATATTTCTGTTTCCATATAATTCCCATGGGTTTTCTCTTGGTTCATGATCATCTGTAATCCTGTGAGAAGTTCTTTATCGCGGGTCCCAAATGACCGTGACCTTTGTCAAATACGCCCCATTACGAGAAAGCTTTCATCCTCTCGCGTTTTACCCTCTAGCCCACATTGTTACGCAATTAGTACACTCGCTCCACTTCAGTAACTCGAATTTCCCGGACATCTCCATCCCATTTCGTCCACTTTTTCCCTAAAACCCTCTTTCTACATTTACTTCCTTTGAATATACGTCTGATTTACGTTCAATCAGTTAATGTCTCCTGAACAACTGTTGTTACTAAGATCTTGAGATCGTTAGATACATTTTGATAAGAAGGGAGTTTGTGAAGATACGTTATGTCGCTGACTATTACGTCGATTCAGTTACTAATGATATAATTGAATCAGCGAATTAAAAATCAATATAAAAACAATTCATATTGTTTTTTATTTAAAACGATGTTTAAATTTGAAGAATCTCTAAAAATTTCAATACACTGTGCTTGAAGCATAATGCAAGAGTTAAAATATTGTTTGTAATATTTACTCAAACACTAAAGCAACCGTGCAGAATAGAAATGGTTACGTTCTGTACAAGTGAATAAAACATCCTAGTCACGACATTGATAAGTTTTTACAAAACAGAAACTAGTTTTACACATTTATTTTGGAAAATAAATGTGAATCACCTGGTTGCCGAAAAACCGATTTTTCCTTGAAAATTTGCAACCAAAATCGAACCGGTGTATCTCGATGTTTAAAAATTTACCATCGCAATTCGTGCTCTCTGGGAAGATTGCATCGTCTAGCGATCGTCCATCGTATCGCCTGGACTGTGGAATCTAGGGCAATCTCGCCGGTTTTTCAACAACCATACATCGTGGTCCCGACATACGACAGCTTTTCTTACCTTCTTCACCCTAAATAACTCCATGCGTGCTCTCATCAACGTGCGAGAGTATCCACCGACAGTTTAGTCGAGCATTTTTCATTCGAGGATCTCCTCGAGGAGCGACATGTCGTGTCGATCTTCTCGCTGTCGAAAAAACGAGGAATAGCGAAGAAGCACAGAAACACGAAGGAATTTTCCTCTCTCAGGGAAAGCTGTAGCATCATCGTCCTTTCTTGGCATCCAACGTTTCTAATGGAAATAAGAATAAAAGCGGCCGTGTCGAGATGCAGGGATAGGTTTCGAGAGTGCGCTCTCAGAACCTAGCGAAGAGAGAAGGATAGAGGAGAGAGAGAGAGAGAGAGAGAAAGATACAGACAGACGGACAGAAAGAGAAGGAAGAAGAAGAGCTATCAGAAGGACGAGGAAAAGGGTTTCCTCTTCAGGAAAGAGGGTCTACTTTCGAACGTTGCACGCGAATTGAAATAAGAACGTGCCCGCTTGTGAATGCCGTATGCATAAAGATGACCGCAATAAAATTGCTAATCCCACGATAAACACGTCCGATACTAAGCCTACGGTTCGCCAATGGATCGGCCGGTTTTTTATACCATCTCCTTCTCCATTCAAATTCCTCGCGTATTTCCGTTTGATAAATCGATCGTATTATTCGACCGAAAATATGCGACGCTCGGAATAGAGAGAGGTTGTATGCAAATTGTTCGAAATATAAAAGATTCATTGGGAATTCATGAGAACTCTCGGTAGTTTGCCTTAGCTGATAATATGATATTCGTTGAAAGTTATTGTGCTGGAATTTGGTTTGAAAAATAATGATACATTTTCGTATTTTAGTTAGATGCATAACTGAGTGTAAAGTAATTAGGAGCATGTAAAATATTCTGGCTTTATCGAGCAGTGTCACGGAATGCTTCTCGAATTTTATACATTTTCCAGTTGAATCGTATGCTTTGAAAGCATTGCCTTTCGGCGTAGAATCGTAAATGACGAGAACGGAAAAGGAATTAATGTTTGATGTAACTTTATTTCTATTAACGGCATGTTATTGGAGGTTTGTATTATACGGTTTTTTGAAAACTATGGTACTCGAAATTTTGCATTTGGTACGATTTGAAAGAGCACTCGATCCAGTCGTAATCTTCCATTCACGAACGAAAGTATGCCAGTGAACGGAAATCGAAAAATATTTGACCCCTGTTCGGCCGCGTGTACAAGCTCGATGGCTTGAATCTTTTTACCCGCGAAACGCGATTTTTATCGCCGGGTGCTTCGTGAACGGTATTCACGAACCGTTGAACGCATTCTCAACATGTAATATTTTTCGATTCGAAAATTGACTACTGAAGTCTCATCGAACTTGATACGCGATATAAAATGAAAACGAAACACGGTCACCGAATGGGGTGAAATCTACTCTTTCAACCCCTGATATAATATCGCATCAATCTGCGTCCTGTATTACCGTAACGAAGACAGAGTAAGAACATCACATCAGATTCTAAATATCAAAAAATCTTAAAGCGCGATCAGAATACTTATAGATATCAAAAAGACGTTAGAAAGTGAAGGATTGGTATTCGGAAATAATTATTCTTGTAACACGATCGGATAAAATGCTATTGGTAAAAGAAATTCATTAATAATTGAAATAAATAAAAAAGAAATAAGTATAAAGAAAAAAATAAATTGAAATGCCAATATGTAACGCTAAATTATAGCAATTTAGCTATTAATGCTTGTATAAAATGCACTAATATTACCACGCTCACAGTATCATATAACAAAGCCCTGTTTTAACTCGAACCTTAACCCGAAACTTAATCCGAACCTCAAACCTTTCACGATCCTTAAAAACACTTCCACTCGCAGGTAGAAATTTCGAAAACGCTCCAATGGACGACAATTCTCTCTCCGTTCGGCCATGCAAGTTTCAGGAGACCCGGGGCTCTCGACGACCCATCGTATCCGCTTGCCACTCGTACCACGCCCGTAGGGGAGTCGCTCGATCCGATAAGGATTTCATTTCGCGCAGCGTTTTCATTAAACGGTAATTAAGTAGCGTGGTCTGAAAACCGCCGCGAACAGACCCCACTGTGGTTGCCTATATCATTACAACCCGATGCATCTTAATCGTTCCTCCAGCCTGAACTCAGTCCCTTCCTTACATCTTCCTGCTCTTCTTCCTTCTCTTCTTTCTTCAGCGACCTTCTCGATTCCCTTTTACCCCTGCAGTCTCTCTTCGTCTCGCTTGCCTCCTTATTACGACGGATTAGATTAACTTTCGAGCAGCGTCTTGTTTATCCCGCCGGCCCCGACACACCGAGGGATGATCTCCCTCTGGTAATTGCCTTAAAGGGTGCGCGCTGTCATCCTACCCTTCGTCTGTGAGCGAGCGCAGCAGCCCGTATCGCGCAGTCAGATTCGATTTCGTCGCCCACTTTGAAGTCGAAATCCTTCGTTGCTCCTCGGAATGGATTTTTCACTCGGGCTTTCAACCCTTCTACCACGATAATTAATTGTGTAGCCGGCTTAGGCTGCTTGGATTGCTTGATGTTTCAGGTAGGGTGTACGGGATAACGTTTATAGCGAATGTCAATGCTTGTTAAACGAAGAATTAGCGTAGGGTTTATGACGTTAGGTGGGTTGTGATTTTTGCTCAATTCGTTTTTGATTTACTCGTGGCAAATTATTTATGTTCGCGTGCATGTTATGAATAGAGTGCGAGTATTTACGCAAATTCATATTTTGAAGGAAATACCGCGAAAAATGAAACGTACGTAGAAAAATGTTGTATTTACTAAGTACTATAGTCGGTATTATTTTTTAGATAACTTTTTATATTTTTTTAACAGTATGTGTATTCTCTGTATTTCTATAGTTTTAAATTTCCCTTAACTGTGACGATTGCAGTTATTCAGAAAACATCCTTGGTTTGTCTTTTTAGTGGCATTATTTAAACATAATTATATTTCTTTCTTTCTACTAATTTTTTACTAAATATATGTTTGCGTTAAATATCTTGCAATTTCTGTATATACTTTCAGTTTTATTTCAGATTTTGCTGATATAATTTTGATAGTCGAGCCTCGTAACAGCGTTAAAAATTTGTTAATGTTCCATATAACAAATTCGACTACTTTCATAGGCTTGCGAAAATAGATGATATCGTCTGAGGAATCGAACGAACCTCGTGAATTGACTTGTTAGATATAAGAGAGACGCACCCGGAATTCTAAACCGTGCATTTCGCTCGTGTCCGTCGGTATTGCGGCTAGCGAAATTTAGGTGGCATGATTTCAGTCGGTTTTCGTTTCCGCGTATCAGTGAAAGCCCGCTGGTGCGATATGACATAGCGAAAATCGATTTTCCCGAGCTGTGTGGCCCGATGCTCGCCGTGTGAAAATAGTAAATTCGTTAGACCGTTAGAAACTCGGTGAGCGCGGAGGATGCGGCAGAGAACAGCTTTTCGGTTTTAGGAAGTCGGGCTCACGGTTGCGGCTTATCCCGCGTCGATGGTTTCTTGCCTTCAACGCGATTACCGTAAATAATTTCTACCATCCCCATGGTTTCTCACCGCGCCCTGCCGCGCCAAATTGAGTGCACCTTTGAGTAAGCTTCGAACTCGTTTACCACGATACACTTGGCTAGCTGCTATTGCATATATTAGACAGTGCATACTTTCGAATTAACGAGACTGATTTCAGAGAATCATCTTCCAGTGCGAACAAATTACAGCGAACTACAAAGCAGATTTTTTATTATTATTATCTTTTACTATTATTACACAAATATATCGCGAATATTTATACGAATTCATATCCTTATAGATGTAATTTAAAAAATAAGCCTAGATGCACAATTTCTAAATTTTCATCACAAATTTGCTGATATATCTTTTCATTTTTTCACATCCCTTGTTATTTATTTACAACGTTTGGCATGTTTCCAAATAATGGTCGATTAAACGAAGAGCTGCCACTCGAAACTCAATTTTTAAGGGTTGGTCGTTTAATGGCGACCAAAGCGCATTAGGATTTATATCCAGATTTATATCCAGTACCCTTAAGAGGATCCTTAAAAAATTAGATTACCGGAACTCTGGCCTGAGGTAATTTCCGTCTCATACACTTCTCATTTCTTGAATTAGCTAATTCCTGAAAACCTTCTTAGCACTTAGAAATCGATTAGAACGAATTGAAACAGTAGCAATGAACGTATTTTCTAGCAAAACCTACTTTTATTATTAAATTATACCAGCAATTTAGTCGTATCCTTTATCGATTATGAATACTAAATCATCACGGTTGTCGTAAATCTTCTCGTAACTGTTCTCTTTGTATTTTATATAAACTGTCAATGTACACTACCGTCAGAATATTTCTCAATTATACTTACACTGAATCTTCTGCTAATATTATTATTAATTGAGAATTAATATTATAGATACCAATGAAAATATTCTTTTGTCATGATATTATTTTCTCGGGAGTAATCGTGTAGCTGTTGCAGTTGCACTTTGCATTTGATAAAAACTGAAGCTGTTTCAGGTCGTGAAATAGTATACCGCAATGTCTACGAGACGTTGGCGCAAAACGCAAGTGCAACAGCCACACGGTTGTTCCCGAAAAAACCAATTTCACGACATCTTACCATCGTGGAAGCTTGAAATCTAAAATAAAATATTTTAATTCGACAGATTCTTTACGAAACTATGTTATTTTATTTGATTAAAATAACACAGTGTTTTAAGCAGACGTTCTTTCAAATTCTTCAATTTTATAAAATACATTGTACATCCCAAACTTTGGACTAGCAATGTACAAAATTAAATTAGCATTATATAGAATATATTCAGCGGAACCGTGTCGTTATTAAGAAGGGTCGTTCCGCGGGAATATCTGAAAGGCGTGACCGACTGTTCGAAAGTGGTTTCGTGCCATCTTGTCGAGTGAAACGATCGGAATAATGAGCAACTTTTAATAAACTGTCGGGCTATCATCCGCGTTGAGCCAGTTTCGAACTGAAGAAACTCCCTTGTCCATTTTTATCCCCCTCCATCATCGTTCTGCTTGTCGTTCTACCTTGCATTCTCCAGCTGCGCTTCTTTTTTTTTCACGAATGTCTGCGAATGGTTCATAAGTTGGCGATTCTCGAGACTCGAGTCTCTTCTTCTCTCTTCTCTTATTTTCTCTCACCCCTTTCAGCCCCGCTGTTACCCCTCTGTCTTGCTTTTTACGCCGTTCTTACGCTGGTATTCTTATCCGGGAGGCTCCTTTATATCGTAATTACCATTTTTATCCTTCCTCTCTTGCCTTCCTCTTTATTCCTCCCATCGGAATTCATTAAAGTCTCGGGAGTATTCTCGCGTAACTAGGGGACTTTCCTTCGTGAGCGAAGACTCTTCTCCCATCGTCGAGGAAAAAATTCTGGGAAGAAGAAAGGGGGAAAGAAACAGCGAAGAGGAAGGAACGAGAGGATAGGAGAGACGGAGACAGAGGGATCGGGTCACGTTCTACTCTGGTACAGCGGAAAATCTTTCCCGCAGCATGGTCGACTCGACAAAGTAATCTCCTTCAAGTTACTTTCGTTCCATCGTGTAATGCCCGTGCAATCGCAACCGTTTCGATTCCAGTTGCGTTTAATTGCGTTAAGGGTGAAGCTTCGAAATGAAAACACCTTTCTTTCCTTTCCTTTCCTTGATCGATTTATCAGCACATGTGACTTTAAGCGAGCTGGGAACGTGATAGGCTGATCATGTGTGTCTGGATCTACTGAAATCGCTGTTATCCGTGATACCACCGTGTTGGACATTTTTTATGCTGTAACGTTTGTCTCGGTATTACTCAGATTATAGTGTGGTTAAGTAAATCATTCATTGTCAGATACGCGTTCTACTTCGAAATGTTGGAAGAAGGATCGCGATGTTGTTCGCAATTCTATCATAAAAAAAACACATTTTATCTTGCCGACTTTGTGATCAATTATTCTAGGAACAGCATTTCCTTGACCCTATATTCTTTTATCTACCAAGTTTGCATCGACATCAAAATTTTCTGCTCAAGTTCTTACTTTCATATCGGATATGACACTTTATTTCTCAGGTTAATATTCTATAGAAACTTTCCATTAGATAATTCTAAAGAGCGTAAAGAGTTAACTCTCATTTCCGAAGTATCTTAAACCAGTTAGACCTCCTTTCCAGCCACGAACACGCTTCTTATTAAAACACGAGTAGACAACGAGATGTTAATCCAGTCAAAATGCCAAGAAATGAAGATGTTTCCCATAATAAATCGTGGCCCATCGGATTCCTTTGATCTTGCTCGTCTCCGTTGCATCTTATAACGGAGCCTCGGCTTGATCAGCTGAACACGAATCAACGACGAAAAAGGTGTTTTTAATGGTCAACGCCACAGAGAGAAGATGAACGCCGACAGTTGGAGAATCCGGCGGTTCCTTGTAGCCTCCGCTAATCGGTCGAACGATTGCTCGGATTCGTGCGGAAGCTTCGATGTCGGTCGACGATCGATCCACGAGTGTGTCTCGTGTTGGTTTGATCGTGAAACGAGTCCGCTGACCGGACGGAAAAGGAGAGACGCGACGGAAAAGGCGAAACGGGACAGCAATTCCACAGGCGCAAGATTCATGGCCGTTGGACGATCGATCGATCTTGGAGGACGCGTTGCCACGGTACTAGAGAGACAAGAATGCGGCACAATGCGCGGGACCGGTTCCCATCGAACCCCGTAATGGAATCAAAGGATAACGAGCCACGCTTGGACGAGCGATAAGGTGAACTTCGCTGTGCGGCAATCCTATCGATGAATTTTGTAACGAGCATCGTCGATAGTGATACAAGATATACATGTTGGGATGTTTCGCGAGGTTCTTGAATCGTTCGCGGCTGGAATATGAGGGCGATGATGAGTTTCAAGAGTGATGTTAGGTTATAATGTACGAAATTTTAGATTTTCAGCGATACACGTCTCACTGAATTCCAAGAAAGATGTGTTTATATATGTGAATGTCGAGAATCTGAAGTTGTATGTGCAAGAGATAATTCTTGGTTTTCACATGATGCCATAATGGCAGAGATCTGCAAAGATAAAAATATTTACGGGGAAAGAAATTTAGAAAATTAATATAATCTAGTAGATTGTTGTTATTTTTGGTAATCGTTCGAATGAAAGAAGATTAGGAAATTGAGTATCAAATTGGAAATTTCTTTGTCGAGTGTCGCACCGACGAACTTTCAATGTAAATGCATAATCAGACTTTAGAAGACTTTGAAAGCTTACATAGTAGTACATACTCATCTAAAGAAGTAAGACGTTCTTAATCTACATAAGACCCGAAATTAAGTTTGTTGATGTAAAACACGAAAGTTTATTCCCAGATTTGCATCTCTTATTTTAGTACAAAAGTCTGACATCTCTGACATTGCACGATGTGAACATTTTTCGAGTTATCGATTGATACGTTACACTGATTGCTAAACTATGAATAACATATATACATATTTTATTAAAAGATAAAATTGTGGCAGCGCTTTTTAGTCTATTTAATACTTTACTCTGCAACGGTAAAAGCATTGAAAATGTTATGAATATAACAGTTTATTTTATTGAATCATCGGGCACAGCGTTGTTACAAACGGCATTTGTTATTAAACATTTTTTATTTTCCTCCTGCTAATCAAAATTTCAAACCACAACAGTGTGAATTTCCGTTTTCAGTTAATACTCTAAAAAATGAGCCTGAATTACGTACCACGATCATCTACGAACATATTATAATGAAAATAATTGACAGAATTTCGAATTGTGAAATTTGTCTTCTTTAAAATCTTACGAACTAGAAACACGTTCTACGATCAAATTTCCTGGGACCGATGATCACCCCATTTCTTTATAACAATCTTCTATACAGCTCAATAAAGTACCCGTTGCACGCTCCAGGTTTATAGATCTCGCGAAACGAGCCAATAAACGGGACGATTTTATCAAGGCATCTCGTTTCGCGACGCTGCACCCGCTCGTTTTTCGACGATTAAATTTGAAGTCACGTATGAAAAATATTGTTTTCCGCCCGGTCGCCGTTCAGGTCGTTTTAATCGATATTTTTTGGTTCAAGGATTACCTGACGGAATTTCGATTACAAACTCGTTCCGTGCTGGTGCACGGCCGCTTCGACCTCTTCCCAACTCGTGTCCCGCTTTTTATAGGAAATTGATGATGAGCACCGTTCGAATCGAAGTAATCGTTTTAGCTGTAGTCCTTCGCGAATCGACTGCGCGAATTAATCGATAGGTCGCGTGGAATTCAACTCGATGGTGCTTTCTACACTGTGTTCGAAATTCGTTTCTTCCGTCGTGCTCGATCATTTGGATGAACTGGTCGTACAAGGGATCTTGATACCAAATCCTTTGAAAAACGCACTCTCATTTAGTACCTTCAGAGGCTTATCCTTGCGACAAAATTGCCCAATTTAGTACTTCAAGTCGTTTCCATTCTGACCGGGCGTTTTTTTCATTATAACATTTCGTAAGTTTAAAGAAAATGTGTGAGAAGCAATCCAATTTTATCATAAAGTTTCTGGAAATTTTTTAACGAATTAATTTGTCGTTCGAATTATCAATCTTTCGAATATAGTGGTGTTGTTATTTAAGAATTTTTCTTTTTTTAACTGACCTAATTCCAGTTGATTCATCTTTATCAATATTTCATAGAATTGTCAGATAATAGATTAGAATATTGACGAATTTCCTTCTTGAAATGGATATAAGATTGGATCACTAAAATTCAAAGGTTGATTAAGGTAATTTTAAAAATCTTTAAAGATATTTCTCAAAATACGGGCCATCGAAAATAGAGGAAAAGAAAGACCTTAATCAGGAAATCCAACGATTACAAATCTTCCCTCATTCTACAAAGAAGATACCCCAGGCTATTACCACGCTATCATCCTAAAGTCGTTGTTTTCCACAAATTCTACATCTAATCAGATTCTTCCTCGCTGAATGCAAGGTAAGCCAGGTGGAAGTAAACAATGAGTTCACTACCAAGCTTGAAATCAAGCGAACTCCACATTTACACTTTCACATCATCTTCCATCTATCTTTGTTCTATCCAATGCAATTCCTTCGTATGATTTACAATCTCGAAACACATTCACCGGTGTAATCATCAATAATGATTCGAAAAACTCGGCTAGTGGAAATTAAAACTCGGCTAATATAAATTAAAACTCTCGAAATCAATTCTATCTAATGGTTGGGATGAAAATTCTCGAAATAAAATTTCTAAACGAATTTTGCTGATACTATATGTTAGCGATAAAGTTCGTAAAGATATTCATCTTTAGACGAGGATAAAACGGTGGAAAATGGTGGTAACTAGACTGTTTCCTTACGTGGATGAGACCGGATCGATCCATGAGAAGAATAGCCCTCGTTCGTAACGTGGAGAACGGATCTTCGACGAGGGTCGAGTCTTTGCAATCAACCGGCCATTTTGCGCGGAGAACTCGACGTTTTAATGACAAGTTGTTCCACATCGTTGTGCAAAGAACGCTGCTTTTTTGAAGATCGAGTAGTTCGGAACATTGACGATCTTTACAAGTTATGAAAAGAGATGAAAGTTTGAGCAGTGTATCCGTTTTGTATGAAGTGATTTATATCGATTAGTCGCTGACTATATCGTAGGTGTTATATTTGTTATCTCCATCATATCTGTCCATCAAGTGCAAGCAATTACGTAAATGTATACTTTATCATATTCGCTAGAAATCCCTATCATATAACGAAATAGGACAACTTGTCGTCAGTAGTATAAAATTAATTTCAATGTAACTTTTATCGTTGATCTCGTTTCCATCGACTCGCGTGCTATTAAAATTTGAGCGTATGAATTATCGACGAGCACGTTTTTATTTTTTTTATTTCACAGTGAACGCAAACCGTGATAAAGGAGATTAAACGAACGCGAGTTGAATTAAATAGAAACGGGTGCAAAAGTGACTTTTAATAAAATTAATTGTTGCCATTGGTTTTTAGTGGATTGGAGAATCGAGAAAATGCTGGTTGCAAATGCGTGCGATATTGCAATCAGAATTTAACGCGACCATAGGTGCAAAAATATATGAATATAATATTATTTATGGGCCTTTCTTTTGGAATTTTGGGAAGATCCCAATACTTTGGTCTAAACTGTTCATTATAGCTGTTCATTATATAACAATGGGCTTGGGGTCGAGGTGTCATAACTGGTCACCGAACGTAGCCACGGTCACGGGATGGACGTTTTACTTAACAGTAGAAGTACCAATATTGAAGGACACACGCTGTATTAACAAACAAGCCCCGGGGCAGGAGCAATGACGGCTCTACGCGAGTCTGCCTAGTTATGGCGCCTGGAATTTTGTTGATAACCCCGATCAATACGCAATTGACAAGTGTGATCGTGTCAGTCTTTTATTCTTATGATCACCTTGGAGAGTTTACACACAACGTCGGGTCAGTCAGTCTGAAAGGTACCGTACGTAACAGCTGACGCGACTTTGAGTTTCAAAACATATTCAATTGTACAAAGAGTTTTCCCGTTGATCGTGGATTCGTTAGAACCTAAGAACATTGTCTGTACTTTAAGAGAGACTAATAATCACATTTAATTGTTAAATCAAAACTTGTACATATCATTGTAAATATAAACCTCTTTGATCTACTACGATGGCTTGTCCTAATGAAGATACGCAACGCGCCCCTAAAACCAGCGCCAACGCGACAAACCCGACATATACATACATGATATTAAAAGATAAGGATATGTAGTAGTACATTTCAAGAGCTTATACCGAGAGGAATAAAATATTGTTGGATCGACGTAGAATCCAAAATCAATTTATTTTCTTTCCTCCCTTATTTTTCCTTTCACTCAATAAATCACTAGTCTCGTCTTATTGTTTAAAACGCCGCGTCTGTATTCCGTAACCACAATGCGTGGCAGAATGAAGCGTAAACGCGACTGCGCGTCGAGATCAGAATACAGAAGATTCGTTGATGCGTCTCCTCCGGCTCGATCGTTTCTTTCCTTGCTTGAATCTCGCCCTCGAGAACTCCTGTTCGTTTGTTCGTCGCACAACCTTCTTCTACTCGGTAAAACCCAGGTGTGCAAAGAGGATCGATGTTCCAGCCCGAATTCATTCAACATATTCGGTTTGCCGAATCGACAGGATCACGTTCGAGGCACCACTTTAAGGAAATGAAGAAAAACGACTTGTTCTCGTTGTGAGAAGTTGGTCTCTGGCAACGAATAAGAAGAATTACTTCGTCTCTCTTCTATGTGACCGATATTATTATGGTTTACAAAGACACAACTCGTTCTTCTCGCATTTATGACTACGTCATTGCTCGCTATTGCTCACAAGACATTTAAAGAATTCGGTGAATTCTTCCGGGGAAGTTAGAGATTCTTCTTGTTTGAAGTGTTTGTGAAAGGTTGTGGGACGCTTATAAACTACTATATTTGCATGCATCTCATGGAAAAGTAAAACTGATGAAACGAATTGGATCTAAAGAATAACATGGAAGCGTAAACTTTAACGAAGCGAAATTCTGGATTAATCGTTATAAGCAATAAGTCAGTCGGTTTATGGTCTCTGCTATCCATAAAATTAATTATAATTAATTACTAGCGGTTATTTATTGAAGGTGTTTCTGTTCAATGCGATTTCGTTCAGTAAGAACCTTACGTTGCATTAATTTCGAATCTATCGGCGAACTGTGAACAAAATTTAACGATGGCAAAACCAATGTTAATAAAATGCATTATTTCTATGAGTTAAAATAGCACGTGAAATGATATAACAGTCGTATCGACTTAAAATACATTCGGTTGGATTTGTAGTTTCAATCAGTCAAACTGGAATTCACCTAACTTTTTTAATTTCGTAATTAATATTCTTGTAGTTATAAAATTTCCTCTTAGTTTGTTTGTTTTATAGCGTAGAGAAATATAAAAATTCTTAACACTATTATAATTTCCGAGATATAATTGTGTTTTTAGTATGTTCGTTTAACAGCTAACAAAGCTTGCATTTTCCCTCTTTCCAAACGAATTCATAGAGTAATTACCACGCTTGATCAGGTAATTAACTAGACGTAGTCCTTTTGGGATCGATCTACATGCGCTAACTAGCTCGTTTCATCCAAATGGTGGTATTAGTAATCGTGCTTGCAGTAATGGCAACTCATCAACCAACAATCGTCAGAACTCTCATTTCAAATGCATACAATTTTCAACTACGAATACATGAAATTTCAAATATAATTATATCTATTCTGTGCATTTTAGCAGTTTTAAATCCTTCATAAATAGAGGAGAAATTAAATTTAAAAGTATCGAGTGTTGAAAGATTACAAAAAAAAAGGGAATCGAATAAAGATTAACTGTTTCCTGATTGGAAGAAAATCGTTATCCTTTCTTTTTCCACTTACGTTAATTACCATTTCAACTTCACAATTCTCTTCTTCCTCTCTATGAATCTCCACCCGTTCGCCGATATATATGGCAGATTTGACCTGCATAAGTTTGAAACTTTACGATCCAAGGACAAGTTCTTAAGTCCTTTGAGTTTAGTTTGAACTGTGACCGTTTCATCGGGAACTGCACGGTAGTCAGAAAGTACGAGGGACTCGAAGAATCGAACTGTCAGGGACAATTCCAGGCTTTTATAACAGCGATTCTCGCGGCCACCGGAAGTAGAGGAAACGATTCTGGGCCGCGACCGCGAGAATTTAAAGCGATAGCAATGCGATAGAGGTGTGGGTAAAGGAACTTTCGAGTACGCCTCTTTGTTCCTGACTGGTTCTCGAAGCACGAGAGCTCCGTAATCGAACGCGATCCAACGGGTAGCCAGGTTTCCTTTTCCCGAAACGCTGCTGCGCTATCCACGAGACCAGAGGGGTCAGGTTTCCCAGAGGAAACGACGCGATCTTCCGAAACGGCTTAAAATTGAAAAGAAAGTTCCTCGGGGCTGCTAGCGAATCTCGGCTACCATCGACGAGATTCGATAAGATGCCAGTTAGACAGGCGAAGCCAAAATTCGATTTGATATTCTCTGGAAGGAATTTTCAGATAAAAGGGTTCGTGTGTAGACAGTTAAATATGAAAGAGGTCGTTGTATATTGATCGTGGCGAATTCAATAAGTAAAGGTATGAGATTTGACCTAATGTAATGAAAAAAACGTTGGTTAAAGATCAATGCTATTGAAAAAAATTAAAGATCAATTATTTGAAAAATTTGTATCAGAATTTTAGGAAAAATTGAAGATAACATATTTGATATGACTGGGATTTTCTCGAATATTATATGACCCGTTTCTTGTAGCGATCTTTTAATATTTATTAAATAGATTCGTGATTGACTTCTGGAAAGTTACACATTTGTCAAAAATTATTATTTTGGAATATCTTTTTCTATTAGATTTTTAAGATATTCAGTGTTTTGTGGTCAAAATAAAATTAGCAGAGATTAAAATAAACGATAGTATAATATACTATGCCTGAAAAATTATCCAAGTACGTCAAGATATCTATATTTCACACGTGGATGTACAGAATTAATTTTTTCTTTAAAATCTGCTTTTATACTAACAATGGATTTATCTCTCTCCCTCTAACGGCTGCGTTAAATTTTCAGCTAGAAATCTCGAATTCGATATTTCGTTATTTAGCAGTTCGTAATGAATACTGCTCCTCAAATTTTACAAAATACGCGATAGAACGTATCGACTGTCAAAAATGCTATTTTGTACGAGTATTCCAAACATGCCAGTACAAAAATTCCATAATAGCAGAAATTCCAGAAATGCAGTACGGAGGAGAAATTTATCCGATGTCATGGCAAGAATTTAATCGAATCCGACACAGAACGATTTGAATTTACCCACGTCGGAATAGCAAGTACAGTTAGTTAATGTTTTCGGAAGAATCTGATAAAAGGAAGCTTCTCATTTACGATGCAGCACACACAGGGATATCATCAACATCTTCGTGCATTACGAGGTTGCATAACGCGAAGACCAAAGGAACTATTCCCTCGTAGCGCGCCGTGCTTTCATTAGCCCGAATAACACGAAAAGAAAGAAGCTTTCATAAAAAGCGGGCGTTGGACAGAACGTTACACTGGGCGGAAGGCAAGGATCCGGGGAAAATTAATAAAAATCCGTCAGTGAAAAATAAAATCTCGCGAACGGATCCCATAAATAATTTAAAACGAGCACGGCGTTAAAAAGCGGGTGTGCGTCAAACGACAAAGAAAAAATGCTAGCGGCCGATCGTTTTCGACCGATATATTACTGAGGCGGACGGAAACGCGGTGAAGCTCCAGCCAATAAAAAACATTCTCTGTCGAGATTTTCATTTGCAGCGAGAAATAAGCGCGCTGGCTCTCTTTTCCCTCTTCGCGATGAAAAGCCTGTACCTCGAATGCTCGTCTGCTCGTTGCACGAACGCATAATCGCGAGGGACTGCACCAAGGTTGAAAACTAGCCGGCAACTTCATCCTCGCCTCCAATTGCCTAACTTTCTCCAATGAAGTTCCTGGAAGCCAGAAAGGCCGGTCATCGCCTGGCACTCGTCCACCCAACTCCCTTCAACATCCTAGGACACCCTGGTGTCCTGCAATGCGATTTGCGGCGCCACGAGTTGCTGGACGATTCGTTGACTCGTGAAATCGTCAGACAAGGGATAGGAGTGAAATTCATCGTGCCTGAAATGGAATCATTCGTCGCGTTGTTTTCCAATTGATCCTGACTGTTGCGTGCCAGTTCAATTTTCACGGGTTGACGCGTTTGGGGTAGTAAACATACGTGTGTATACGCGTAGGTGAGTTTAGGGGTGTTATATGGTTAATGCAGGCGAGTATCTCTTGATCTTGCTCTCGTCGGATGGCTGTTTGTCGCGGTTGGTGCTGGGACTTTCCATCTGTCGTGACATGACTGGGAGAATTATAAGCTTCCCAGTGGCTTCCGGGGTAATGGGATGACGTGAGGGTTGCTTCGTGTTCAAGGGAATTCTAGATTTTGTTCAGTGACTTTGACGTACTGTGATTATAGTACATTAAGTTTCTCTAGAAATTTCTCTCTATTTTTCATCGAGGATATAACAAACATATCAATATTTTCATATGTAAGATATTTTACAGTCCCGTTTTTCACTCAAATCGAACGTAGTGCAATATTATAGAAATTTTTAAATAAATGAAGTTATGATACATTAATGTTTCACTTACAGTATTTATCCGAGAAACAAACATATTAAGCATCACTTACCTATGAATCTTTATTCATACAAAGACAAAATAAAAATTCTCGTTCAGAGAAAACTTTGCTGCTGTAAACAGAGTTCCACTGTGACAGTAGTTCTGAACACAGTATGATTCTCTAATCGTAATCGCGACGTATACACCGACTATATTCAAATTAATTAACTCGACAAGAACTACGAATTAGTCGGTTGCAACCGTTTAAACTCGTCACGGGAGCATTAATTAACACACTTAAAACTATTACGGATTTACTTTCCTACTCGTTTCCACGTTTCTCCCCCGTGGGCACAGCCAACAACGTGAAAGTCGATTATTCGCGGTGAAATTAACCGCGCGCAAACTTTACACGGAATTACGCGACGTAGTTAAGAAGCGACCGCCGGAATCGGCGACTCCGTCGCTAATCCTGATTGGCAGTTAACTACGTACGAGTTCCTTCTACCTCGCTGTCGATTTCACCAGGGTTTTTGCAGCTGCCTACACGGCGACAAGTTCGACGCCTCACCCGGATGTGGAAGTTCCATCGAAACTTCCGAGACAACGAAGAATGAAACTTCTGAAACTCCCAGACTCTGGTCTGTGTCAAAGCTGGCAATGGTGCAAGCCTGAGAATGTCGGTCTATTTTTAATAAAAATTACCTCTTTCGCTCGTATCCCTGTACCTATTCAATTTGAACGTGTTTATGACGCGCTAACTTTGAGAAATTTGCATGATTAACATTTTGACTAAATAATTTGCAAATAGGAATATCGATTAACTTTTCCATAGCTGGTGGAATTTAATTCTGTAGCGTTCTGCTGTACATAGAACCGTAAAAAAGGTAGAGGATTTAAATTTACTAGATTTTAGTTCAATAAAAGAATATGTCCAATATATAGATTCAATAAAAAAATATAAGGAAAAATATTAGGTTGTTTCGAAAGTATTTAACGAAATGTAAGAAAAATTCAGAAACAACGTGTCTTTATAGAATTGGTATTTTATTAAATATTTTTTCTATAATATTTTGTAGATAATCTGTTGCTGCTCCTTAAAAAATAATCCTCTTCCATTTCGATCAAATACAAAACAGAAGCTAATATCTGAATTGCCAGGGTAAGAATTAATTGATTTAATTTTAATGCAATATAAACATCCGTGTTCTATTTAATTTGATTTGAATTAAGATTTTTTTGTATTTCATGAATTAAAGTCAGAGATATACAAATTTCAACGATTAAGAAATATTCAACTGGAATACATAGACGAAATTGGTTGAAGTTTGACGAGGACAGTTTCAGAACAATTTCCAAAAGCTGTGCGAATCTGCAACACGAAGTAGCTAGGTAATAAGGAAACATTGTGCGAGATCATAATTTAGCGAAGCAACTTTAGAATTTCTTAGTTCGTGCTTCTCCGAACTTGCGAGTCGAACGGTTATACCTATGAATTGTACACGAATGTGTAACACGTCCTATTCAAAGCAATGTGACTGGAATATGTTCCAAGGGAAATTACCCGTGCGCAATTTCTTCAAATAAATGGCAACATTAATCGGAAGGAAATAAACAGTTTGCAAAAAATATACAAAATACAAAATGCAATTGATAGTTACTTTCACAATGTACCTGATGATATCAATTTAAATGTGAGACGTAAATTGAGTTAATTTATTTTGGTAACTTAATTAATTTTGATCAAACTGACATTCGATAATTAAGATACACATAAAATATCAATCACATTCACATTCATTGATTTCAAATAATTTCAAGCAAATCGAAGAACCCAGTTTATTAACTTTTCTTCTACCATAAAATAAATAATCATACATTACCGTGATTAGTACGATTAATTGGATTTCTAAAATTATACGATGTGTACGAATAAATTTCGCGCGAGAATATATGTAACGAAAATAATAAAAATTCGATTAACGAACATATTATGTAACGGAAATTGATCGAATCGCTTACTTTTCCAAATAAATAATAATGAAAGAATTCATCCTAAATAAAATCGTATTCCTTTTTTTAACAAAAGAGCGGTCGAAATACTCAGTCGAGACATTTCCAATTTCTCAAACAGAGAATGTAAACGTTTTTATTTTCCTGGTTTACACCTAGTCGTTGAACCCGATTTTTCGATAATCAGTCGGTCGAAGAATTCGCAATTTCTTTTCGTGTACTTTAGTCTCTGTCCGTGACGGCGACGTAAATATTTCATCATCGGTCTTAATGGACAAGCCTGTCTGCTTTAAAGGGGCGCGTCTCTCTCGAATCCCGGACACTTGGGTCCGTATTAATGGAATTTCCACGAGCCGGTCTCGGCGTTAGCCTGTAAATTAATTCGAGCCACCTCGTCACGCTTATAATTGAGACGATTCTTTTCTTCCTAATTTTCGTCGACTCTCTCGTTTTTGAGAGAGAGAGAGAGCGATTTCCTTGGGTTCGGTTAGGTTCATCGGATGCTCGAGATCATTTGCCCCGTTGAAATGAAAGTTTTATTTCGCTAATCGCTCACCCCCACAACCTGCTACAGCTTACTGGCCGCGTCTTTTAATTGAATCGTAGAGTCGAAGATGTTGACGATACTCGGAGGAAAATTTAATAAAATCTTCTTTTGGATTACTTTGGGTTAAGGTACTCTTTGATTGATACAACAATGACAATCCTAAACTTGCATTATTAAACAGAGCGATTTAATTAAATAATTACTAACATTGTCTATTTAAAATTTTATTTGCAACTGAAAATTTTCCAAGTCAAAAATACGGTGCACTCAAGCGCAGCAAATAAATGGCTCCATTTTCCACATGCCTTATTTAACTACTCCGTGGTCGTGTTTATGCACGGTAAAAAGTGACTAAAGCAAAACACTGTCCAAACGAAAATTTCGATATCAATGTTCTCTATCCATCGTTGTAACAAACAGTTTGAACGATTTTTGGTCAAAAAATAAATAAAACAGTGAAATTTTAGCCACTGTAAACATCGAGTTAAAAATCAACGACCAACGAAAATCATTCGAATTAATCCTCTCTATCATGTTCCAGTAAATTTGTTTTTTTTTTCTTTTTTTTTTTTTGGATGGAAGTTTCATGCTATTTACAGAATAGTGGTGAAGTTTTGATTAAAATCCAGTGGAGTAGCGTCACGAAGAACGATGGCGCTATCTGGTTTGGCGTTGATATTCGCCGCGTCGTCATTATCGTTCCAGGTTTCTCTGTGTTACGGGGTGTTCAGTTCAGGATGCAAAGTAGCATTTGTACGTATCCTGCGGTGGGACATCGTCAGCTGTTAACTTTTCGAGTTAGCGGAGGAGATAAGGCCCCATGGGTGGCGGCGGAATAGCACTTTGCCTGGAAGTTACACCGCGATAGGCGTATCAAACTTTCACGGACCGATCTACTTAGGGCTGTTCGTGTAAACGGAATTAGAATCGAATAGTCTCGGCGAGCGTCGATAAAAATCGATTGGAAACTTGACCCGGCTGAACAAATCTCTGTATGACTTTATTCTCCCCTACGCTTTCGCGGGAAATCGTTTTCATTTCGAGATAAGAACTAACTGAGAGACATATTTACTGCGAGACAAGGAATTTTGGGATATCAAAAAGTTGATTTAAACTTCATGACGTGAATTGTTAGAGAATGGAAAGGCAGAGTTATTTTTTAATGTACAAAAACTATTGTAACATCGAAATTATATAAATATCTCCATTGTTGCGTGAAACTTTTAAAGATTCTAATTACAATTTTAATTTAAATTTCTCGAAACGTTATAGATACGGATATTCGTTTCTTATAAGTAATAAATAAATTTTTTCAACCTAAATGAAAAGATCTGAATAACGTTACTCGTTTTTATTGTTATGTCGAGATAATAATTAATACATCCGACCAGACAAATGTTTGCGCGCGCGTGTTCGATTAATAATTCACTATCGCTGAACCGCACCGGTTGATCCTATAATTATTCTCTAAATAGTGAAACATAAACACAACGATTACCCGGCTCATCGGGAGAGTGTTTCGGAGCAGTCGAATAACGTGCAATTATTCGGTTAACTGACCGGATAAATTATTCAGTATTCGCGTGCAAATCAATGCCTCGCGACTCGACACGATTTATGAGCGTGCACGTGACGCTGCCGTTTCCGTACTTTCCCAACAGGAGCTTTGCCTCGATATGGCTCTGAATTAAGCTCCGTTATTCACACCCTAGTCGTTACTTTTCATTCTATACAGCGACATTCTTTTGTTCCAAGCATGTTAGATATTAATTTATGACTTGATTATTAATCCAATATGGGTCTAGCAATGTTTCTAGATTTCACAAAAATGTAGAATCTAAGCGAAAAAGAAATAGTAAAATAATGTAAATTGATCGAGATAAGTTGCGAGTGAAATGTTGTGTTAGCCCCCTTAATGAATTAACTCACATAACTTCGAACTATAATTCGTTCTAAATGACTGGACTTGTGAAAACTATCGAAAAACAAGCCTATCGTTCTATTCATAAAGATACAATGCCGATATTTGAAAGAAACAGTGAATTAATTTAAATAAATCGAAAAAATCGATTTAATTCCAATTCGATGTTCCTCCTTCCCATACTTCTCCTATATTAAAAGAACCTTCCCTATTTTCCAAGAAGTCTACGTCAAGAACACGAGTAACAAATTGATCTTTGATAAAACTTGAAATTAACGTACAGCATTCTCCATTCTATTAAATCGAGCCTTTCACTTTTGTGTTGAGTTATATCATGTACACTTATTCACCATCTGCACAAATATTTCAAACACGCATTCCATTCGTAAAGAAGATCCAATTCGGTTCTTTCTCGGAGTACAATCTCAATTTCTTCTGAAAAGCGAAGTTCTTGCTGACGTCTAAGGAGGAAAAGACGAACAAAAGGAATATGTAAAAGGAATCGACGGTCGTCGCAAGGTGCCTCCTTTGAGCGCATTCGAGAGAATGTAGCTTATCACAGCGGCAGCATCTTGAATCCATTAGGGAGTTGTTTCGTAACACGGAAGCTCCTTGACCAGGAATCGCGTCATGTGCGTTGTACGTCTCTTTGCACGAATCCAGTGTGCTGTCCTCGTGGTGTCGAGAGTATTTGCCAGTGGAAATCCATTTTACGCATTTCTTATGATATCGACGCTCTACATTCCCGCTTTTCATTGGAAATTTGTCGCTTTTTTCATACAACCTCGCGATATTCATTATCCGGCACGTTCATTAAAACCAGGTCAACGAGGTGGCGATTTAATTGATTCCTATTGAATGAATTCCGATAATTAACATGTAGGTTATGCAATAACAATACACAGTGGAATATTCTGTGCAATTTGTTTAAACAAATTTCCAAGCTACCCCAAGGATTCTTTATTAACTTTTTTTCTGATACATATGTATAAGTCGATTGTGTATTTGTATGGATTTATGTGAAATATCCGAAATATTGATGATCGTTCTAATATTTATTTATATCGGGTAAAATATAAATTTACATAAATATCTGCAGTCTAATCATAGCAATAAATGGTCATGCGTTAACACGGTTGGCAGAATTATTCTCGCTATGAATATTAAAATTCTTAGCATGTTTACGATAACTCTAATGTCTCGGCGATGGCGTCGTAATAACGGAAGACGGGGCTAATTAAGCTCTTTAAGGCCTGTTACTTCGAGAACGGTCTTCGATCGATTAAACACAGCCAAGAGGTCGAATAAATTAAAAGAAGCTTGTTATTACCGATTCATGGTCGCGTCAAAATTAAAACACTCGCGAAACGATCGATATCTCCTCGAACCCACGCGGCATTGAATTCGATTTCGCTCTTGTTTCTGGCTTAAACCGCCATTTTTCCACATTTGTGGACTCTAAGCGAAACGAAACTCTATCGACGATGAAAAGAAAAAAAAGAGAGTAATGGAAATCTGATTGTGGAAAAACTGGACAAGATACACGAAAGAGTGGCAGGCCGGGCAGTTTCTATTTTCACGAAGATAGGTATAAATTGATATCACGAGGACCACCACCCTACGAGCGTGGTATGGAAATCGATGAACGGGAAAATGAACTTTTCGAGCGTGAGCGCGAGCCAACCGGGCCACCGCGCCGTCGTTGGAAAACGAAACGCAATCAAACGTGAATTATTCAAACCGATACGTGGCCCGTAACGCGATATCAGCGTAGCCGGAGTGATTACTATCTGTCAGTCGACTACAATTCATGTCGCGAATTTCTGTAATTTCCTTCGAATATTATACTTTTGTGACTGGCACGCTTTGCAAAAAACATACGGAAAGTAGAATCGATGCTTACTGTATCTCGCGGAAAGTATTTCAACGCTTAATATTAAAGTGATTTATGAAATATCATGTGAACTATATCATATGTAAAAGCATTTAAAAATTTGAAGAAATTTTAACGCTTTAATGAGTTTATAACTATCGGAATTACGTTGATAAAGTTTGAAACAAATCCAAAAGTGTGTGTAGAAGTTACAAGATACTTGCAAATATGCATTTGTGATCTATATCGATACATACATATTCGCAGCAAATATCTTGTTTAAAATTTGTCTAAAAATTTTACTAACGTGATCATGATAGTCATTTATACTCATAAAAGATTTCCATAACAAATGTTCAAATACTTTTATGAGTCACTCTGTGAAACTACCTACGGCGATGCCATAAACCTTTGAAATGTCGCGATTAATCCCTTGCCTTTTAATCATTTTAATAATTATATGTCCCTGATCTATGATTACATTATATAAAAATACACTTGCAATCTTTGTTGCGACTATGATTCACACTTGTCAGGTCTTATCTTATAATTATCATAAAATGTGTAACTTGGTACGAAACGCGATTAATTCCCGGCTGCTTTACAGCAGCTAATAACCGCTCAAACATGTCGATATTTTTATCTAATCTCTATCTTCTACACGAAAGACCTTTATTTTTGTACTTAACCTCGTGATCGCTGCCAAAAAGGCTGTGAAATAAGAAGATAAAAATGAAGGGAACTCGTTTGATGCGCGGAAGAAGCGGAAGATAGGATAAGCGGGATAAGATAGGTAGCGGAAACGATCGCAAAATTACGCGTCTCTCCCGTTAATTACCTCGCATAAATAAATCGCACGATTAAGGAGGGACTCGGTTAAGAAGCGTACCTCCCGGCGTGTTTGCTCCGCGAAGGAAGATTGCAATTTGCTAACTGGGCGCGGTTCACTCGTAGGCGGATCCGGGCGAATTCATTCCGGCCCCGCGATACAGCCGACAATTAGAAGCGGCTTTATAATGAATTTATTGTCAGGGGAATCGCTCCCTCGGGCGATCACGACCACGTGAAATTACCACGATTTCCGAGTGGTCTGTAATTTAATGTGCCTCGTTCGATGACTTCATCGTCCGAGGCTCGTCGATGATCTTATTGTTCATCCTATTTTATTCTTCTTCAAGGTAAATTTTTCTTGTCTTTCTTGTTTGACGATTGTACAGATGATCGATCGTGTCGACCAAAAAACGTTGTTTTATGTTTTGTATAATTTATTTCGATAATTAAAATTTGACAAGGTTACCGTGGAGGATGATTTTAGTATTTTCCAAGTTCCGTAGTGATATTACATCAGAGTAGGAATACTTAAAATATAATATAATATCTTTGTATTATCATTCTGAAATGATAATAAATGTATAAAAACCGAAATCGAGGTTAATCAACGATTATCAATTGAATATTGAAGCTGTGTGTATAAAAATCGTGAATCGTGGAAAATTAATATAACACTGAAAAATGCATAATAATTTGTAGATGTTTAAATTTTCTTTTAAACTATCTCTTCTATCCGTTATGATATTTACTGCCAATATATCCACTTTCGCTTCTTCCGACCATCAAGCTTCGTTGTTTAACCGTTATTTATTAAACCCATAAATCAAACACGAACGAGTATCGATATATTATAAATCGATCACCTCCTCTAGCAAAAAACAAATCGAAAATATATTTTTCTATGGAAAGAAATTTTTGGAATTTTTTTAGTCGCTATTTCTCAACTTCTGCGCGAAATTGCACTTACTTTTCCTCTGTGCCATGAAAAATGCAATTACCCGCAAATCCTACTTAATGATATTTTCCCGATTATCACGAAACAACGGCAATTCAAAGGAAGACGAAACGATTGGAAAGTCGGTGGTCGTGTATCTAATTTGCACCGCGGCGGATTCCCGTTTTTGCGTCGAGTCGTATTTTTCCGCGTCGCAATCAATCGAACACGGAAATCAAGCGGACGATGTTCCGTGTCGAACAATGCTGGAATTCCATCGAACGAAACCAGCGGATAGGCGGGAGGGAAGACAAGCCGCGATGAACTCGACTTTGTTAAGGCAAACGAAATTAGCCCGTTAGACCAGCGGAATTTCATCGACGATTACAGCTCAAGCGTCGTCAGAGCATCCGCGTTTCATTCCTTTTTTTGTCGTTCCATTTGGTAAATTTGTGAAAAAAAAGATGCCCCCGATGAATGGAAACGGAGACGAGGGATATTCGAAATATGTCGTCTCCGCGAAGAAACGTTCGTTAATTTCGATGGAGATCCGTAATGGACGATGATCGTCGAACAGTTCCATCCGATTTATCGATTTAATGGACTCAGATTAACGTATCAACTGGCATTGCAACGAATTCGAATTTTCTCGAATTATTTGCGATCGAACTGGGTAGTGAATCGACGAGAGATTAAAATTTTTGAATTTCTTATATGAGAGTCAAATATCAATCGAGTCTTTTCTTATTATTGGTTTGCAATCAATTGTGTAAGAATGTTACATGTAGCCAGATGTTAAAATGAAAATCGATTTGCCTGATAAAATGAACTTTTAAGTACGTAATAATTTCGAGAAATACATGTTTGTTTGATTGGTCCAACTAATCAAGAGGAACAAGTAGTGGCTATTAGGTATTATGATGATACGAGGATGAAAATCGATTTAATTTGTAACTTGTAAAACAAAGTTTTAGATATTCAGTAGTTTCGAGAGACGTATTTATGTCGATAGTTTCACCTGATCGAGATACCTGATATAGTATCTATCATTTAGAATGATATAAGGATGGAAATTGATGCAATTTGTAACTGATGAAATGAAGTTGTAGATATGAAATGGTTTCGAGGCATATCTGTGTCGATAGTTGCAACTGATAGTTGCAACCCATTTGCAAAGCATGAAACAATATACGTGAATTTGATATAAATAAGTAATTACTTTTTGATATTCGTATTACAAATTACATTGGTTTTCAATCTAGCAGCTGTATTCGTTCTCATTCCATTTCTCATTTTGCCGCCTCGCTTTTTTAATTGATCTATTATTTCGCAGCTTGTTCTGCATATCGATTCCGCAACGATAAATTGTCTATAACCGAGAACGATCAATTGAACGATAATACACGAAGAGTCCCCATTTTTGCATTGAAACTACGTTTTACGATTCACGAATCACTTCGGACATTCCGATCTCTGCCTATGTATTTCAGAAAATTTAGGCACCTAAATTCGAAAATAAGATCTAATTCCCGCAATTTAATAAATTTCCCATTCGTAAAGTATAAACTAAGCTACAAACATAATGCTTCAATTTCACAAACATAAATGCACGGCGCTATTGGAATCACGAAACGCACGTTTAAAATCTTACTCGTACGTGTGTAAGATAGCACGTAAACCGGTGATATATTGTGGGATACATTGAAAAAGGTTCAGCGACGCGTACTAAACAACAATTCAACGTACTTTCCCGCGGAGTCATAAATATGTATCATGTACAACAACAAAGAATTTGCATCTTGCAGAATGCGTTTCAACCGGACGATCGTTGACGAGCACGCGCCTCTGTAATCGCAGCATTTCTGTGTCACTATTCTCTTTCTTCCTTTCTTCTTTTCTCATTCAATTTCACTGTTCCGTAGCGGCGCTATGAATTTTTCAACGCCTTTCTCCCACGGAAAATGCAATTGAGAAAACACGCATGACAAGAAGAAATACTCTTAATTTCCTGCGAGTATATATTACTAAGTGATCGGTACTCATAATGGAATTATAAGGATGAGACGAAACTTGAGAGTAAACGATTCAAGTCTCGAGTATTTATAAAGCGCATACTGCAACGATATTCAACGCGGTATCCAAAGTCTTTCACGTTTCCTTACTGCTTAGGAGAATTACATTGGCTGAATTCGTAAAAGCGAGGTTCCGATCGAAAATTCATGAGAAATCAAACAAAATTTCTGAAACGTTCCATCCCCGGTTGTGACTAAACGATGCAATTAACCTTCCAACTGCGGAGCTGCAACGTATTCTAATTACGGGTGGTTCGTGACCCAAAAGAGGAAGCAATCCGACAGGAATCCGGCATGGAAAAAGGGAGAGCAGAGAAACGGGCTTCGACGGAAGAAGTGAAAGAAGATAAAAGGCAGGAAGGGGTGTGAGGGACCGACGTGAATTCCCGGCTAAGAAGCCGCATTCCGTGGAAGCGGTGGCGGCCGATCTCGGGCAACGTGCCACGCTCTAATTAGAAAATTAATTGACAAGCGGCGATTTATCAGGCCGGGGTGAAAAACGGGGACGAGCGCGCGATTCCGCCCGGTAATATCGAAAATTATCGTTGCCGGTCTGCTCGCTTTTCGAATTAAACGCTCGCCTCGAAAACGTCGTAAAACATCGTGCCTCGCCTCCGGTAATTAAAGCGGTAGTTAATACGGTTTTTAGCCGCTTCGAACATACCGAAGAACGTGGAAGGAGAAACAAGTGGATGTGTGGACGCGGAGAAAACCGCGAAACTGTGAAGGGAAGCACGGGCGGCTTGGTAAAAACCTAAGGGGAAACTGGACAATGGCCGTGAGGGTTGGGGTTTGAATAATGGGGTTTGAGCGAGGAGTAAACGAAGGGGAAATGCATCTCTACTCCCGACATAATTATACTTATTAATATTTAGCCACTAGAGTTGCAAAAGCGCGATAGAGCTGTTGGGACGTCGAGGGTTTCGGATGAAAGTTTCAGGCGTATTTTTTAAAAAATTATGCCAGTACTTAGCCTCGAATTGAATGGACGTCTTTGTCTCTGCAGACCCGACGTGTTTTCATGGGTGTGTCCTTAATTAGAACCGTGGAATATAATAGGCGCATCCCAGTCGGCGGATCTAAAAGAATTTCGCAGATAGTAGAACAAACGTCTTTTTTAAGGATGAGTTTTGTTAGGAACGAAAAGCCATGAAAGTTGGTATAATTCGGCTGGATTACCAATTGTTTTATCATTCTGTACGCGTCATACGATAAGAATACGAGGGTTGAAAAGAATTTCCACCAGGTTATATCTGTGTGCAAGATGAAGGCTTCAAATTACGGGTTGAACGCATAATAAAAAAAGTTTATACGGACGTGTAGCCTGCTTGACCCAGTTCTTAACCTACAGCCGCGTTATGAATCTTTCTTTTGAATATTCTAATGTATCAACCTCGACTGTTAAATGTTTTTCTCGAAAGCAAATGCTTTCGCTCCGTAGTTCAAGCGCACTCCTCGTCATTCTAGTTCTCCGTTGCACTTTTCCAGATATTGCCTCGTCTCCATTCCTTCCCTTTTAAGCCCATTATCCAATTCACCGAGATAAAATACGAAACTGAAAAAACCACGATTATTCTCTTGAAAGGACGAAATGCACGAAGGAACGGATAGACGTCCAAGCAAAGTCGCACGAGATCCATCGAATAAACAAAAGCTTCGGAAGATACTGGAATAACCAGCTCCGAATAGGAAGGATCTAATCCATCGCACTTTCATCCCCTTTCCATTCGTTTGATACAAAGAAAAAAAAAGCCACGCTAAATGGATCAGCGCTATGAAAAGCGCTGGCAGCGATCTTGCCCGCAAAAAGCCGATTCCACCCTCCTGTCACCTGTTGTTTTCGCGCGGCCGAAGTTTCGCCGCGTGCTCATCGATGGGGAACACAGATAGCCGTAGAGGAAATGTTCACCAGGCTTCGTTGTAGCGCGACGTGGCCAACGTTATCGACATTAACGATCCGCGGGGCAAAATTCGTCGTTAAAAGGGGCTTGAACACCGTCAATCCGAGCCACTTTATTCCTGATTTTCCCCGAGCCATTGCTATTTTGATAGTTTTGTCATTTTTCGTGTGCCCTCCGGTGACGAACGATGCGAGGATAAATACACTCACAGGTCACCACCGGCTCATTCGAACGAATTTTTGCGTTTGTCAAAACGATTCTACGATTGTCGTGCAGTGCCAATGAACGTGTCGTCGTTGTTAATGGTCCGTGGCTGTCTATTTCACCCTTTTGTACATTTAAAACCCTCACGACTCTCTCTCTCATTCCTGTTCATTTTACTTCGTCGGGCTAAAAAGGAGCCTGGAGAAAATGGTTGCTGATCGAAAGTAGAAAGAACAGACGGTCCAAATGTTGGTTTCATTGAGGAACTGGCTGAACTAGAGGGAAGCGTAACAAGTCTTCATGACCTCGTTTTTACGCCATATCTATCGGTTTCTTATTTTCTTGTTGTCGCTGTTACTTTTTTGCTCTTCTGTTTCCTCGTTACCCGAACTGCACTGTGCGCTTTATACTCGCCGGTGATTTATGTTACGTTCGTGCTACAGCCAGCGGCGACTGTTCTCGTTCCGATAAATAAATTGCCGCGAATCCGTGGCATGAGACCAGCGGCGGAAGGGTAAATTAAGGGATTCGCGTTTTCCAGGAGCTCCCGTCCGCTGCGGAAATGTGAATTAGGTGAGATTCGAACCGCTCTTTCTCTCGGGTTTGTTAATTGTTACTTTCATCTCCCTCTCTCTTCGTCCCTCTCTCTGCTATCTTCCCTTTCCTCGCTGTTTGGCGTTTTCACCAAAGTGTGTTGGTATACAATTTCTACTTCGTATTTGCTCTCGACATTAATTACGTCGTTAAAGAAAAATCAAACGAGAATTATTTTACCATCAGATGAGTTTAGTACCGACGAAACTTCCAGAAACAGTTTACCGATTTTTAATGAATCCCGCTATCGTATTACGTATTCCGATCGATAAAACCATCTTGCGAAGAATATTCGGATTGCGATGGATTAATTACGATATATAATAGTACCATCGTGGTTACGTTCGATTAGCCGCAATAAATATCGCATTTAAATACGTACAAATATTATTCAAAACGACAGAAAATATGACACAAAAGTGTCAGGAAGGAAAATAAATAGAAAGTGTAAAAGGGGCGTGCGCGTGTTATGTTACATCCCGTTGGTTAACGCGTAAAATTTCAGCTAAAGCTGTTCGTAATATATCACTCGATTAAACTTTGCAAAAACATAAATTTCACTTCTTAAAAATTGTCCAGCACGTTTTTGGACGCGGTCTGTCACCTGGGCGCCCTTCAGTCGTTAATTTCATCATGTCCACGCCGGACATCATTAGCCCCGTAGAAACGTCACTCGCAGGTGGCTCCTCGATCGTGTAATTTTCTATTCGACCGGGCAGCACTGTTAATTAGAGGACATTGAACAAATGTAGCGGCGTTCGAGCGTCCATTTATTGTGGAGCCGCGAGTTCGATGCTTATGACGGGATATGACGTGGATTCGGTAATACCGTAGCCTGGTGTCGGATGATTTTTCGATCGGCCACGCCGCTCGGAAATCCAACAAACACGGACAGCCACCCGATAGACAAAGGGCTGGTAATGCAATATTAACGTCATTCATTTCACATCGTGGCGAACGTATATCAGCCCCGGAAAACGTTTCAGGCCTGCGTACACCAAAATTATTAACATTCGCAGCTGACCGATTTCGTAAAATTCACCTGCGTATCGCGCCAGTGAAATTTTCCCCTCGTTCGATGAAATAGCCTCTGTGTTCTTGAAAAGCACCTATCTCTTTGTACTTAAAGCTAATTAGTTTTTTGATTAACAACCTGTAATTACATCGTGCTACATTTCATCCAAACATATAACAATGTAAAACATTACGCGAATTTTTTTTATAGTTTTATAATATTAGCAACTCGTACTATTCAGAATCCCGAAGGAATATGCCATTCGCTAAACCACCTAACTAATTAGCAAGTTCGAATAATAAGCAATAAAAAAGGAAAGTAACCAGATTCGCTCGCTAACCCTGTTACAATTCTACCTATTGCGGATTCTACGCAAACAGTAACACAATTCTCCGTTGTTGTAATTTATCCAGTAGCCAGAGGCGGTTCGTTTATTATATCCCCGCGGTACCCTATCAAACCCATACGAATACGATTGTTTCGACCTCCGAAAAATTCGCGCGTAAATTCGCGAGGGTCGTTTGACGAAGGATCGAGGGCTGTATGATTCGACCCTTTGAACGGATAATTAGCGAGATGATGACCGGTGGCGTGCATCGCCGGGCGCGGTATAATGAAACGAAAACACGAGGGGCGAGTGGCGGCGAAGGGAGAAGACCACGAAATTACATGGCCATCCGATATAATATTCCCTCTTTCGGCCACGGTGGGATTGATTATGTTTATCTTTCATTAGGAGCATCGACGGAACCGAGAAAAAGCTGTGAATAATGAATCTCACGATTCTTTTGCGCGCGTTACGAGACCAACTCGCGAGCGGAAGAAGTTGCTGCCGCGCCCCCTTTCTTCGAGGGTGACTTTTTCGTGAAATTGCGGGAGGTTTGTAGTCATGAGTAGGATGAGAGTCTCCCTGGGGGAGAAACGAGGCAATCGTGGCGGACTAAGAGGTCCGTAGAATTGAATTGATCTTTCTTGTAGCCTGTACGCCGCGCGATTACGTTAATGGAACGACGAAGCCCGCTTTCGAATGGATACCGCCGCTTTCGAAGATTTGATTTCCACATAGCCGCGAGATTCTCGCAAGATTCTAATAAGAACGCAAGCTCTTATTACTTTCTGTGGTTACACGGTTAGACCGTGCACGCCGTAAAACTTTCCTTACTATCTTTTTAACGAATATCGTACGGTGATGTTCTAGGCATTCTTTAAATACTTTTTAAACGGACTTTGTGTGTTTCTTTAACTCTTGTTAAGTATAACGACCAGTAGAAGTATTTGCGCTATCCGTTTTACCGTTCTCTGTGCTAATTATCGTAACACGAAGTAAGACGTGGTACTGGAGAATCGTCGAGCAATTTATAAGTCATTAACCAATTAACGTGGTTCTATCTTATTTCTGGTTAAAATTCCGTTTTAGTTATTTCAGATTAAAAACTTGGAATCTTTTTTCCGCTTTAATACTTTGAAAATACACTGTGCATGCGGATCTCGCGTGCGGAACCTCCCCGCGCTAGCTCTATTCTCCTGAAACATTCCTGTTGTTTTTAATAACAAGGACAAGCCGTTTCTTTCGAAGTTGTGTGATTTCAAGAACGACGTCTAGAAATAATTTCGTACACAGAAAGACACGATGAAACGAAAGATATTTGAATTTAAAAAGTTTCAACTCTCTTTCGTGCTTGTCACTACAATTAATGAATGATCGCGTATTTCATCGTAAAATATGTTTCTATAAATGTTTGAATTTGTCACGAACAAGCTCGTTCAGGTTAGTCGAAGTTTTTAAATAATAGCGAAGCCTGTTTCCGTCTGGTTGGTGACGATTCGTCGATTTTCTAACCAGTCGATATAATCGTGCATCCGCGTTCTACGATTAGCAAACGTAATTTCCAGAATCCACACGCGCATTATGCATTCATTTTCCATTGTACGGAATACAGCTAGCTGGCGTGGCTTTGCATTATTCAGTGTCCTTCATAGCTCGTCATAATCGTCGGGGTTAAATAATGAATCGAACGATGTTCGATGCATTATTCCCTCTTATAAACCACACAGAATTGATTCTATTTGCCTTGCAGTAGAAAATCTCGTGCAAACGAACGCCGGTCGAGCTAAATAAATAACAAATCGCCGCCGCCAGTTTCGAACCGTACAGATCGTATCTCTTTGATAATTCTCTCTTGTACCTGTTTGATAATTTCGCGTTACAATATACAAACTACGTAGACATTTTTACGTACGAAAATTCTGGTTTATTTCGGAGGATGAAAATGAATATAATTGGTAGGAAGAAGGTTAAACGGTTCAACGTAGATTCGCGACAGGTAATTTAATTACAATATGGAGTTGCGATTTTTATAAATTGAATTACTCGTGGAATATTCGATGTAACGATGTAATAGGCCAATTGTTGCGTAGAAGATTAACAATTAGATTTAACGAACAGTGCAGTTACAGACACATTGCATTTTATTTAGTTATCGCTTGAAAATAAGACAGCATCATCTTTTTATCACATTATTCAATCTTTTCTTTTCTCTTCTCTCAACGAAACTTCTCTAGAACTACTAGAATTACTCAACGAAAACTTCCGTGTCGCGGATAATTTTCCGTATGCAAAAATGAAAGTAAAATATTTCAAAAATGGTACAAATTCCGATATAAAGGGGAATCATTAACTAGTTATGAAAATTAACTAATTATGAAAATCTTTGTAGTTGACGTCATCAACAATCCGTCATCCAATGACAGGGGTTGCTTTAACGTCAATAAATCAGCATGCGAATCGTCCTCGATATTTCACAAAAGAGAATACCGAATATAATGCATTCTTTGTATACCGTGTTTTATACGAATCTTGCAGTTCGATAAAACCAGGTGAAGCAAAAGGGCAGTGGCGGCCCTTCCGCAACGTTTGAATCGTCTATTGCCGTTTTCTTTTTAATTAAAATTCAAATAATCTATAGAAACGCGTTTCTATTCGGTATCAATGGGAACATTTCCGGAACGAACAAGTTCGTGGTAACGTATATATTAGATTTTCATTCTTCACACGTATTGCGCTGATCGATCGATGTCCGTGTACCCTGAGTATTCTCTGTTTCAAGCTGCATCTCGCATTCAGCAAGTAACCCGCAACTTCCAGTGAAAATACGGTTAATCAGTTTTTTGACGAATTCAGTAAACAATATTTATATTTATAATACGATCACGTTTCAGTTTGGATCATCGTCACTTGTAGAGTTAAAGAAACGCTGTATAGAAAAACAACGACTCTTCCAGTTCGCTGTTTGTAAGGCGATGTATGATACTTTTACTTAAAAAATCATAGGTGATGCTGAAAAGGGATGATTTGATAAAAAGTGGACTATAATCATCTTGAAGCACATTATCCGACATAAGAAAATGTCGATTGATTTCCTATGACAACGATCTTAAATAACATGACGCTGTCTAATTTTTTCAGTGCCTGACTTATCAAAATTATCATATAGCTAATTAAACAATGAATGTATTTTTGTTTTCAGTATAACTGGTATTAAATATTAGCATAGTGTGTCTTCTTTACAGAACATCAGGGAACGTGTTTCTATTCTTATTAACGGATAAAACAAACTTCTTTTTATGATCCAAAAAGAAGTACTTGAAAAGAATAAAAGGACAGAAATGAGGAGAAAAATTCTTCAGCGACCAAAGCGACCAATTAAAACCCACCCAGCGAGACGATTCAACAAACCATGACATGACGGAATATTTTACGTATTTACCATTATGCGCCCGTATTTTGTTAAAGAATTGCCATACAAGAGTTTAGCAAACATTCGCGTATTTATCTTCGGTCCGTTTGCCGACTGTCCGAAAGTCCATGAAAACAGAATTTTGGCAGGCGAACGTGTGCGCGGTAAACGAATATAATCGTCGAGCACGGTGCGGCCTATTTTGCAAGCGGCGAAAACGAGCGAAGACACGGGGGCCGCATCAATATGCGCGAGCAGGGATTCGCAGCGAATCGCAATGTAAATCGGCTGAAATATTTCCGTGAAAAAAAAATTTGGCGGCAGGTCGCAATTTCTCGCGCGCTGCTGCCTCGATTATACGTCTGCGACAAAAAGTATTAACATAGCAAATTGACGTTTTTTGTTCCGCCCATTTCGGCATCGTTCCATTTTGCATGAATTTCGAAAATTCCATTTGTATTGGTCTTTTTTTTTCTAGAAATATTTTACATCGTTAAATAAAATATATAACAAAAATAAAGATTTATTTTTTAACAAAATTTTTAGAAGATAAATGGAACAATTCAGTGGTTTATTCATTTTATTTATCGGTATTTCAATTTATCTATTTTTTTGCGATGGGAAACGTATTTGAAATCTTTTTATTAGCGCGAAATTAACTGAACGTGGCAAACAATTTTGAGGAAATCTTGTTACTAGCTTAGTTAGCGGATGATTGGTGCAATCTCGATTTATAACGCAACATGCAACGTTGACATTGTTATTTCAAATTGCGTATGGTTATTTCTTTCTGATACGCCATCAAAAGATATTTTTCAGCCATTCTACCTGAAAAATTCAATCGCGGTTATCACAAAATTACAGAAGATTCAAGCTAGCCTTCCATCGTTATTGTATGATATTGTCGTCGTGCTTCTTTCATTTTCTTATCAAATTCATTTAACAATCGCTAACCTATCATATATTAATAATCAATGATACCTAATAATCAAAATATTAATTTGGTTCATATTAATCGCATGTCGCGTTATCACAAATCATTGATGTAACTTCCTCTTATCCATCCGTTTTTCTTTTTTTTTTTTTAATCTGCTAACTGTACCTTCTCATACATCCATTTAAAAAGTAACATGGTTCATTTAACCGTTGGTTTATTCGTCAACTCGTCAATTGCATTTTTTGATGACAACTGTTTCGAGCTTATATTACCGGTGACCCAATGGCCCTCTGACCCTGCGATTTCCGGCAGCTGATTCTAAGAATCGTTCAGTGCCACCGGCTGCATCGTGTTGCCATCTAGGCAGACGGCATTAAACTCTCCGACACGAACTTTTCTTTATTCAACCGCTCCATCGATACCTCGTAAACCATGTCGAATAGCCTCTGGAACTGTCTGTATAAAGTGCATACACTTGGCCGGCGAGTTGATAAGGGATCTCGAGATTTTGTCGCCTTTGGTTAGCTGAATTCCTGACACGCTTTGGGAAACGTTTCGCTTTCATGTTCTTGCCGAGCAGCTTTGATGCACGACGTTGATAATCTCAAGAGGAAATAGAAGAGGAAAATATGGCCATGGAATCTCTAGAGACAAGAATTTGATTATGTAATTTTTCAAATTAATTCGAATAATTAGAATTTTGAAGCAGCTTAACGCGTTCTACTTATTACAGTTAATTTTTATTTTCATTGATATTTGATGGCTACAAAGAACTATTTTAACATGAAATAATCGAAGGAGGGAATAAATACATTATATAATAATTGCGTTAGCTTAACCTATTTCATATTAATCTGTATATCGAATATTATTGTTCATGAAAGTGACGGAAAATCAAGAAATAGAAAGACAATTTTGACATACTGAATTAAAAAATTATTCTTTTATAAAACACAAAAAGTGTGATTCATCGCCTTTTTCACCTGCGATCTTTAATTGTATGATGATTATATATAAAACACATTAAATATTCATCGTTGGAACCTTCGTATAATTTTTTATCGTGTTTAATGCGTTTCCGATATTTTAAAAGATATCATTTTAAAGCGCCTGAAACAGTTTTCAATCGTCAGTTAATATCAGAGTTTTCAGCGGCGTGCTGGATTGCATCGATGTGAGGCGATCGCAGCAATAACTTTGATACCAGGACAATTGCAATTTATTTCGAACCTCCGACGAATTACATTCCACAGCGGCGATATAAACGGCCGATTCTCCAGCTGGCCGCTCTTTATTCGTCAAAATTCGTCCCGTGATTGCGGCTGGGTTAACAACTGTTCAGGACGAATCTACGAACCTCTATCGAACGCCTTATTGATGCAATCGAGAGAGACCTTGACTCGCTTTTGCGGCTCGTTCTGTTTCGAGGGCGACAATTTCGGTGATCGACCTCGCCTTTTAACATATTCAACCGACGCCATGTATTTCTGGAGCTGCCACTTTATTTCGTCATTGAAGTTAGATTCCCAGATGACCCATTAATCCTTTGTTTTCTACTATACATATTTTATCCGATTTTATCTCTATCGTTGTACGTAAAAGGATATCGTCGAAATACAAACTTATCTCGCTTAGTAAAAAATCAAGAACCATTCCAATTCTTTCATAGTACGTTTGCAGGAGAAAATATTTCATGAATTATGAATAATACCAAGTCTCATTTATCTTGATAGGATTTCAATCTTAAAAGCTACCGATGCTCCTTTGACAACGATACTTTTGCTATCTTTAGACGAGATGAGTCTTTTAAAAAATTGCGTATTCCAGATCGCGTTAAAGCGCATAGAAATCGGTCGTTTGAAGGCGACGGGGGATAAGAAGAACGACAGAAAGCGAACAGCCACGGGAACGGGACGAATTAAGTTCTCAGCTCAACTCGATTCAAAGATCGCTTCCGCTACGATGATCTCATCCCTCCTCCTACAATTTGATCGGTGCGCATGCTGCCATTAGGGGGAATTACTCCTCTTTCCGCGCTGGAAAGTCTATTAAAGACACAATAGTCGCCGTACCGTGGTCTTCGTCGTTCACAGGGTGTCCTCTCTCTGCCGATTTTATCGGCTTTGCCCTTCGCCATATTCACGCTCTTCTGATCGTGTTACTGCCACTTTGGATTGCCTTTGAAATCATAAAGATTATAGAAGTAACACATCAAGGGCTAATGCATTGCGTTCCATTTTATTGTATTATCGAGCATTAAAAGCATGCGTGACGATTTTTAAATATTAGATCCACTTTTTCCATCTTTTGTGTCTGAGGTTCAATTCTCTGTCGCTAATAAGCATTTTAATATTTTAAGAATACGAACGTACAAATATTATTCGTTTGATTATGAAGTTGTTAAAATAGCGTAATCGTCTTTTGTCTATGTTATAAACATTTTAATATCTTAAATGCGAACACGAGTATATATTGTTCAATATGTTAAGAAATTCTATAAAACTCTTAAAGGATTTTCAACGTCAATCGTATTCGGTTTAATGGTTCCCGTTATTAATAAACATTCTAATATTTTCAGCAACATATGCACATTATGAAACTCTCTAAAATACCAAGATTACCTCCTGTAACGTTCCAAGAAGCTTCTGGATGTCTGTTCTAATTGCCGCGCTAATAGCTCGTACTTTACAATACTGTAGCTTCTAAATCACTTAATAAGGCGTCTTGCCTTAATTAATATCATATTTCATACTCTTCCAGACTGTTTGACCATAATCCTTTGGATTGCAATATCTATGGACATTTTCATACTCCTTTCAATTTCGACCGATATAATCACGACCATCGCGTCTCATTACAATACCAATGAGATTTCAAAATGTTTCATACGCCATAAACGTCAACATTTTTCTACGATAAATGTTCAAATACTTTTATGAATCTTATATTACCGGCGTAGTACAGATTAAATAGTGCAAATCGTCAGTTGCAATTTCAAATGTGAAATACCGCGTCTTCTTTTGCAGTTGTTCACGCAACGTAATTTCGTCCTCTGAAAGAATTCGTGGCTCCTTCCCATCCCGAACTACCGAAGTGTCGAGCAAAGTGGAACGACTCGAACGCGAAGTTAAACCGGTCGCGATTACACTGTTCCTTTTCTCGCGGTGATCCGAGCTCCGGGTCGTTTCATTAAAGTCGATTTTATCGACGTAATCGGCGACATTACGTAAGGAATGGGTCGGTACGGCTGGAAAGCTATTAAGAGCGTTTCTGGTGAAAATCGAGTGGCCCGATAACTCGTTCGAGCCCGACGGAGTGGCCGATAAGTCTTCGCGACAACCGGGCGATCAATCAGCGCGGAATACAAGTCGTCCATACTTCTCGACCCGTTATCGAAATCATGCCGAAGGAAAGGATGGCTTCCTGGTGGATGTGTGTGCTCGTGTGCGTTTCATCTTCTCAAAAATCTCCCTCCATATTTCATCCCTAAAACGATTTATTCCCTGGAATCACAACTTCTCCTCAAGAAACTTCGTTTCCATTATTTTTAACATTTTTTTTCCACTAGGTTTCTTCAATTTTATTGTAAAATGAATCGTTAAAATGTTTCATTGAACGTTGTATCACGACCACGAAATTATTCCACTCGACTTTAAATCATTTAACTTAGTCGCTACTTTATTTCTACGAAAACCTGAAATTTTCTACAAGGATTTATGATTGAAATAATCTCGTTTAGATTATCATAGTTGTACTTAAAAATGTTAAATGATAAATTGGTCTCCGTTTAATATCAAATATGATCTCGTAAATAAAAGAGTTCTAAAAGATCGTAACTCCTGACAAAATTTTAAATATTCAATAAAAGTACAAAAAGGTAAAAACTTTCTATGGAATTTATGCTACCTCCAGGAATTTTTACCAATTTCTATTCATGTCTGTTCGTAGCTAGTCGTTCTACCCATTTCATCGATCCCCAAACAAACTTTCGCTCAAACGTCTTTAGATCTTTCATCTGTTAACGAGAATTGGGAACCTATTGCGACCTTTCGTTCTCGCTTCTTTACTTCTTTTTTTTTTCAAATCCTCCAACATAACTCTTTTCACCACCACGAAGTCTATAGGAACGAGCTCGAGGAAAGATTTAAATAGTTCCTTTCTTTAAGCCGAAGTTACTTAATTCTTAATTCCAGATTTCAACAAGCTGATCACGTATTCGAGATTTGTACGCTAGACAGGTGCTTAGAGAATAGGTTTTTCCGATATTTCCTTCACCTCTTTTCAGCTTGAATTATGTGAAAAATACTAATCTCAGTCATAGGAGTTTTTTCTCTCTCATAAAAGCTCCATGACGTAATACGTCTAGCTTTTGTAATAGAAAAGTTCTTTATGGTGGTTTTCACGAAGACTGTTCGTTAGTAAAATAAAAATTTCGCATTTTCACGTGCTTATTTACAGTGACGAAATCTCGGTTTCTCAGTTCGTTGATACTTCCAGTACAATGGTTGTACCATGTCCTCTTCTTTTCCCTGTGGACGCGATATTCAGTTGGTTTCATTTTAACGAAGTAATACAATCGTGTTGAAAGAACGATGCCACACGAGCCTGGAAATTGCGTTTTCACGCGAGTATGCGGTTCCCTTGGTTCCCTCGACAACGAAAAATTTCCCGGTCGAATACAAACCCGCGTTAATTGCAACTGTAATACGTCAATGAAATAAAATTACCTAATTTTTCCTAATTCTTGCCTAAAGGATCATCGATGAGATTTTGTTGCCACAATCAGAGAATCTAGAAAATAACAAAATGCTGTTATCCAACAAGGAGATAACAAAATGTGATAATTTGTTCATTTTTTCTGTAACATGGTGTTTAACGATGCATTTCTTTAACATGCATTTTAAAGAGACTAATTTAATCTCGAGTATACGTAACGCGAAAGATTTAATAACTATAACGACGTGAAACCGCAAGAACACAGTTTTCGGATATATGTAAGGGATAAAGTATACGTGAAATTACCGCCTTGATTTACATCGATATTATCTCGGAGAAAAATGGACTGAATAAAAGTTACCTTAAAGTGTGGTGGGCGTAACTTGAATCTAGACCAAATCTTTCTAGCAGTTCTATAAATTTAATGTGACGTATATGGTTTCCTCCTTTTATAGTATGACTATCATCGATAGTACAATTATGATATTAGAATGTTATGCAAATTCATAGTTTTATTTAGAAGTAAGTTGAATTGAAGTAATAGAACCTAACTAACGATTTGTTTCGCCTGCTTAATACATTAAGTGCTTTACTTTGGATACTTAGTATACTTCTCACGTAACACGTATTATATAAATTTCCAGCATTAATATTTTCATAGTGTTATAAAATAGATCGTTTCTAGAGTTTCCAGGATCAAATACAGAAAGTACTTATTTTTAAACTTTTATGGGCCATAAAATATTACTAATTACGCTACATGTGTTTTTCGTACTACAATTTCTTATGTCTTCATTCGTCATGAAGCAACGTGAGACGATCTTTCGGAAAATCGATCCGGAAGAGGAAATCGAGGGTGGAAATGTGTAGCCGGTGTCGTTTGACTGGCGACGATGAAAGAAAGGGCTCCAAGAGGGTCTGCGTACCGGAACCCGCATGAGATCCGTCGGATCTTTCGAATAGTTCACGCGGCGCGTTTCTTTCACACGACCGTGACGATGAGAAACATTCGACACGACGATGATGGTTTTTTAACACGGCAGTGGCGCATTTCTTTGATCTCTGAGCACTGTGCTGAATGGTTTAGATTTTCCGGAAGTATTCCCGCCGTGCTCTTCTCTACGCTCTCTCTCCAATGTCTTCCGGTTTCGATAATCTTCACAACATCTCGTTAGATATGTACAACGAAGATTAATGCACAGAGTGAACTTGTTACAATTCACCCTTTTTAAGATTAATGAGCAATGCGTTGCAAGGGAAATTTTTACATAGACTGCTGGAAAGTTGTAATTTTTCTAACTGACACAATTATTGTATTTTTGTTTTTCGTACGTTTTCATAAAATTTATTAGAGAGTTAAACAACACACTGGATGATACGTGCGTTAGGATAGTCATTATGCTACTTCTGGAGTATAAATGTACATTTCCAAGGGTGGAATAGCTTTATTTGAATAGCGACGAATTGGATAACCCATTATTTTTACATTTTGTGTGTATTGCGTCAATATGAATATATTACTCAGCCTGTACCATATAATTTCTGTGAAGAAAGAAATATGTGCGTCGAAAGGGTTCAGGCGGTTTAAGCGGAAGCGCGGGGAACAAACAGAGAAGGTTAACCAGGAATTAAAAGAAATATTCGACATTGATAATTGTTGCCGGCGTGCCACGCCGCGTTGAGAGAGTTTTAAGAGAACTAATTATCGAAGAGGATGGAAGTAAAATGGAAGTAGGTAATGATGAACAGATTGGATTGCATAGTGTTGCCCTGAAACGGTCGGTGGAAACTCATTTTCATTTAGCGAAGTAAATTAATTACCTGCGCTGGCCAACAATAAGATTTTCCTCAAGGTTTTCGTTTTATTCGACATAAACGAGGTAACGAGCTTTCTTTCAAACGAACCTGAATTCCGTTCAATTCGGTCAGCTTATTAATTTAGCGACAAAATAAATCGATATTCAAGGAATTTCAATATACGACACAACGTGTAATTTCCTTCGCTAACTTCAATCACGTTAATTAAAAGATCTGAATCGAATAATAATAAATCGCGTCTGTTAAGTTTCAAACAGATTTAATGTTGACAAATTGAAGTGCAGTGTTTTACGCTAAGAAAAAGAATCGCAGTTCGTGAATCGCGAAACGTCTGTTAGGACAGAGGGTGCATGTAGTTGTGGAGAGAATGCGGTTTTCTGCATTCGTCTGAAAGACTACGTGCAACGCGGGCGTATGAAACGACCCTTCTGCCACCGCCACACCATACGCTATTAATATCATGGGGTATATTTAGATTTCAATGGGGAAGAGAGAGCGGGGCCACGAGTTGCACGGCCGATACGCCGTCTGTAAAGTACACGAGACCCCGGCAATGAATCGCAATAAAGGAATTCGCTTCTTTGTCGATACGATACTCCACTAAGATTCTCGTATCTCTTTTTAATTAAAGAGAAGGAAAATAATCGAACAATGGAACTTTGAATCATTATTAACGCAAAATTTTAAACTTCTCTTATTCTCGCTAATTGCAGATATCTTTCTATATATGTACGACTATATATCATTTATCGATTTGTTTGACCTATCAATTTGTTTTAGTTTAATTGCAATTATTCATCGTGAATATTAGCCAAGAAGTATTTATTGGATTTTCAAGTAGAAAATATTACAAAATAATAAGAGTAAGAAATTGTTGTAATAAAAAGAGGAAGAAAAAGTTACTTGAACCAAAAATTGAGGAACTATATCTCCGTATTGCGTAATCTTATCGAGTCGTATATTGTACTCGATGAATGTCAATAAAAGTAGTAAAAGCGTTATTATCAAATATATTTACTACGATTTCACTATAACACGGCGCCAGATAGCCTACAACACAGGATTGTAATTGTTGCTTCCGTCGATGAACTTAGGGCAATGAAACGAGTCGGGAATATCTTATTTTTGGATTTCTAGAGCCCACCGAACGGACATCGTTTTCTGGTTCATATTTATAATTAACACAGACTCAAGTTTTCCCGTTCATCTGCGACATCCTGTTTCTCCAACTCGTTGTTTTTTTCATTTGGCTCGCGCGTTGGATGACTCCCGTGACCGTCAACACGTGACTGGCAAACGTTTCGTCATTTCGCGGATGTTCGTACCATCGACGAAACGCAAACGAACCTTCCGTGGCTGGCGAATCAACTTCACCAGCAATTCTTCCATACACCTCATCGAAAGTGTCTGATCAATTATTTTGAGTCAAATCTTCCTGTTAACCCATTAAGAACTAACATTAACGCAACGTTTTATTTGTAACTTTTTTAATCAATTCTTATTACTGAATTTTATTGAATTCATATTGTAATATCGTAAATATCAAAAATTTGCCCAGTATCTTCTTAACCTGCTATTTTCTCTGGCATTTAAAGTCTAGAATTTTATGAAGAACTTAATGAATTATTTTTTCTTCAATTTATAGAACTTCCTTTTGTATCGCCGGCTTCTCGTGATTTTCTATAATGTATATGTTATTCTAATAAGTTTTCTGCTCCTTGACAAAACAACAGCTTATTTTATTTACATATGTAATAATGTTATTTATACATTTATGCAATTTTTACATGTCGTTTCACTGGCAAACCCGTAGTGGCTTGAAACAAATCAAATTGGAAACTACAGATTATTTGTTACTAAAGTAACAATAAGTTGATCAATAAAGTAACATAAAATTGAAAGGCACTTTAAAAATTTATTTACACTATCTTTTAACTTCAATTTGAAATACAGATGTCTTAGAATGCCATTTTAGGATAAATAACTGTCAAGAATACAAAATGCCAAAAATGCGAAACAGGGATTCGCCATTTTTCAGTGACAGCTCTGTCATTCGAGTTGATTACCTTGAGAAAAGAATCGCGGTGATACGTGAGCTTCTATAAAGATCTTTGGCTTAAAGGTCCATTAGGACGACGGTCTAATATCCTGGCGGCAGGTGACACATTGGCTCGTATGGAACACTTGGTGGATATTAAGAACGCGCCATTCGATATACGAGCACGACGAAATAAAAGCACGAACAGAAAGTTCGGCCGTCAGTTCGTCGATCAGGCCAGTATGTCACCTGGTCGTATGCTTCCAACACGTTTCGATTTTATACATTTTCCCATAAAATTTAAAACGACTACACGAGTTACGTCACGGGCCTCGTAAAACTCGTGCCGAGCGCGGCGAAACAATCTCTTCGTTGAGCGAAAAATGGTAGAAGTTGCCAAACAACAGACCTGTTTCCCTCAAAATGGATTTCTATTTAATTAACATGACCAAAAAATAAAAGTTTCGATATGGCAAACTTGTTTCTCTCAAAATTAATATTAGCTTGACATCGTTTAATAAATTATCATAATTAAACTATAGTAATTAAGACTCGCATAAATTTTCACGTATTACCAACGTTTCGTATTATTATATTAAATTAGTTTCTCCAGATACCCAAAAGTAATAAATACTTGAGTAGCTTTCAATAAAATCAGATTTTTGGGTTGTTCAAATGCATTCTAATATCAAACGAAAATGAACCGGAAAATAAGCCTTATGCTTCTCAAAAATCTACTTTTTGCAAGAATAGATCTCATTGAGAGAATAGAATTTACACCTGTGTTTTTATTAGCAAAATTGTTATTTTATCACAGTATCCCGATCATTATTCTGAAATACATCGGACGAGAATTAAAAATGCCGCGGTATCCTTGTCTTGCTGTCTCAAAAAGAGAAAAGAATTGACAAATGTCCATAGTTTTCGTTCCAAACTCTCCAATTACATCTCTCGCTGCGGACAGAATTTCCAACACGCGGAAGTTGTATACTCATTTTCGCTCATTACACAGTTATCCAGTTCTTTCTCGTCATCATTCTGGAGCATATTACCCGCACGAGTAACAAGCTGCTTAACGAACAAGCCTCCGCGAAACAAACTCCCAGCTACGTAATTGACGCTCCCCTCGCGACCACTAGATCGGCTAGGAAACTAATCTCAGAGCCGGTTGCCATCGGAAGGCGGAAGGGATCCAGGTGGTCGAGAAACAATATCGCACGATATTACTAGCTGACGCGTCGTGGAATATATTAGATCCGGTCCAATTACAATGTCCCGATACATTCTATCCCACGTAAGCTGTTTTCGTCGACTACGGAACTCTCTCTCGCTCTCCACGGACCACGAAATGGAAAACGCGTTTACGTTCTAAGCTGGGGCTTAATATAAGCCGTTGACCGGCTCCAGTAGTGATTTCGATGTTACGATAACCCGAGAGAGAGAGAGAGAGAGAGAGCCGACCGAAGTGATCCTCGATCGATTTTCCTGGACGATCTCCGACTCGCGGAGATTAGGTCAGGGACCAGAGAAACGGGTTAACCTACGTACAAGCGACGGTAGCACGACCATATCCAAGTGATGAGATGATTGGCTCGCTAATGAAACCTGATAGAGAAGCTCGCCTCGACTGCCTCGTTGCAGATTATTCTGTCGTGTAACGCGATGGATCGTGCCGGTGATCCCGTATACACTTCCGGCTAGCATACACCTTTCGTCGTGGTCCCTACCACTTGCTGCCTCTTCTTCATCGTCCCCATTCAGATGGAAGATTTACAGGTCCTGTAGGCTATAGATTTCCCTTTTTAGTGAGAAGAGAGATGGTAGATTTATGATAAGCGAGATAATGCACTGAATGTTGGACGTAGTTGGGCTTCGAGGACGTTTGTTCGAACAGAAAGATACAGTTGAAGGATTGAATTTCTTCTTTTGTTGAGGAGATTCTCTATGGGATTCTATCGTAGAATTCTATCTTTCTAATACGATGTTAGATGGTGATGTTATCGATGTATGCGCTGAATTAATTTGCGTTACCCGATTTCAGGGTAACGCACAGAAGATACAGAAATTTTGGTAGAAAGTAGTTCGTTACTTTACGAAGGTTTGCAACAAATTGGAATATGGATCTAGATCTTCAAGGAGTAAAATACGATCAGAAGAACAGATTCAATCGTTTAATTAATCTTGAATTAAATTTGATCCAACAATTTTTCCAGCTGAAACAGAGTATTGACCAATGTGATACATCTGACTTGATATATCCGTTCAAATTTCCACGTTCATCTTGATCACTCGCTTCAGGTTGTTTAAACTCGAGCAACTTGACTAATCTAAACAAGACTAGACAAGTTCGTAGCCGAAACGTGACCCATTATATCATAATACGCTTTTCCCAATACCAGAAGCATCGAAACTAAACAAACGACGCGTCGTCCAACAATCGGCCGGTCACATGCTTCCCATAATTCTACCGCCAAGAGCAACCGGTCGTCGAGAAAAATCACATCCTTATCTGAAAAATAGGCGCCCATAAAGTATCCGAGGAATCGGTGCGAGATAGGGTGATTGCTCCGTGTACGTTGACTCGGTATCGCGACGACGCTACGCGGCGGCCTGTCGACGAAGTGGCGAGTGATAAAACACGCGAAGGATCACACCCTCGGAACGAAAGTACGACGAATCGCTCATGGAAGAAATATCGCGTTTGTTTTCTCCCGGCTATCCTGGATTTCCAGCGACCGTTCGATAAAACGTTTTCACGCTACATTGTCCTTAATGGCGGTCCGTTCAATTTCGAGGCTGACCTGCTTTCCGTGATTTTCACGTGAATTTCGCTCATCTAGTTTCCCTTGCATGTGATTTTGTAGCTCTTTGATACTTGTTATGAATATGAATGTGATTGGCAATATGATATTTTAATCACTGATAATTGACACTGAAACTACCAAATATATAAAAACGATAGATTTTAGATTTTTTTTCTTCTACAATTACTCGACATATGCGAATTTTGGCAAAGTTGAAATGTTCTCTTTTTACTAAGATAAAAATATAATATACCTATTTAGTTTCATTCTAAGTATATGAAGTAGTATAATTTGTTTCTAATATATTTATCTAAGTACACATTTCAGGTTGGTAATTCTAAAATTACCTACCCTGATAAAAGTGCGAATATAAGATGGAGAGGAGATCTTTTTAGAGATATTTAAAGAGGTACTAAATTTTAATGGTACTCCAATTTGGACAATTAAACAAACATCTGTCCTCTTGCTAATAAGAGCGACGAAGGGTTCTTTCTCCTTTACATTCACTTTCATGGATACTTTTCAAACATACACACATAGTTCCATTTGATAGAAATTACGCTATACTACGCTACAATTTTTCTGAAACTACTAAATAGTATAAATTAATTTTCCTGCTACTTACCTTAACATTTCAGCAGTGGTCGATATTTTTCTCGGCTAGACTCGCAGACTTCTCCCCGTGTCACCGCGCTCTTTTTCTCTTTCGCTGAAACTTTTCTGGTTTTCAGTAAGGATCAGAGGAAGAAGGAAAGAAAGAAAGAAAGAAAGAAAGAAGTAGACAGGGAAAAAGGGAGGAACAGGGTGAAAGAGCCAAGGAGAGAGAGGCAACAGCCGTTTGAACATCAACAGCTGCATCGCAGCCCTCCCCAGCTAGCCGCCTTCTCTATTTGCTCTTCTTACATTCTTTGTGGAATAGTTTGGTCTCGCCGCGGATATACACACCGACTACGCCCAGAGAGAACGAAAGAGATTAAGAATATCTTTTTCGGGGTCTTCGGTGGCCGTCGAAACGACTGTTTTCTTCGGTCGTCTTGCTACTGTGAACGAAACGACCAGACGATGTTTCGTACGACTCGAGCACCACTGTGCCGTGTAGAATGAGAAAAAATATCCGTGTCGACCCCTGAACCCAAAACCCGCGTTCTCGAGCAAGACAAACGCTGGGACGCGAGAGTCTTGAACGATGCTGGAATAATAAAGTTTTTCGAGATAAGGTAACGTAGTACGAAATTTTGGGAATTAAGCAAGTTTTTCTTTAGGCTTAGAACAGTGAAAGAGATAATCCTTATATCTCCGAAGTGAGAAGTAAGTGTATATGCTACAGATATATACCTATAGGGATCCTATATTTTTGTGAGGTATGGAAGAAGTGGAAAAGTGGATTTCTAGGTCATGTGAATGTGTCGCGGTTACGAGAGTTTTCGAAGAATCTGGTTATGGAAGTTGCGAAATATTCCGTGATAAAATCGGTGAAGGGAAAATAGTGTTGCAACCCACAACTACGGGATTAACCCAAAGGGAAAATGTAGCAAGGAACTTTACAGGCGTAAGACATTTGCGAGGTTCGTAATTGCAAAGGTTTCCTATGGGAAAAACGACTTATAAACTCGGTGGATGCAAGACAACTGTACGGTTCGTAGCTACAAGATTTCCTCGTGGGAAAGACAAAGTTGCGAACGTACAACAGCGACCAGGTTCATGGTCATGGCTTCGTCACAGGCAAAATGAAATTTCTTAGAAGTTTCTAGCTACTTTACACGTATAGTTTCTTTTATGGTTCTGACAAGTCCAGGAAGAATATTTCAAGGGAGTTATCCATAACGATTATAGTTCTCACAGATTATCCAGTGCCGTCACGTTATGTCTAAAATTAATTTCTGATGGAACGATTAAGAGTATGGCGGAAGTCTCGAGAGAACTGAAACTTGGAAATTATCGGAACTGGATATCGCATCCAGCTACATAATTCCACGAACTCGTGGAAGGCGGATCGAAGAGGAGAGCGTAATTGGCCGTACCGGGTCGAATGAAAGACAGAGGAGGAATGTGGAATACTTTTTTAATAATACCTGACGAAGCAAATATATATATATATATATAAATCTATGATACATTCGCGTCTCGGGGCCAGTCGTTAAATAAAACTCGTCTTTCATCGCTCGTCCAATTAACTATTTCTTCCATACAAACAAAAGAAAAGTTACAACGAAACCGAACAATGTTCATCCTTTCTATGAATTTCCCTATTTTTCTTTCTTTCTTTTTTTTTATACAAAAGCTTCTTAAACTAGTATCATAAAAATCATAAAAAGTGTTCGATTCTTACATATCTGGCACTGTTCCTCTTCGACGAAACTCTACTACTAACACGTTCGGTCACCAGGCACGAAAATCATCGTTGTTCGACGAACGATTATTAGGAAAAAAAAGAACGAGAGAGCACGATTCACTTCGTAGTAGTCTTGCCACTCTCGCGCACTTATCACAGACAATCGACGATGGGCGTTCGTTATGCCCTCGCCACGTTCACGGAATCTTGGTCGGGTTTGGTGGGTAGCGGTCTGTTGGCCATCTTGCTCGCTGGAGTCGACGTTTGAGGTTCGGGTAGTTCCGAGTATAGATGGGCAGTCGCATCGGACGGTTCGGCGTATTCACAGAGCAGAGAATTGGGCCTTTTGTTGTTGCCGGTTTTCGATCCGCCGAGAATACTTTCGCCGAGAGCCTTTAAAAAACTCATGGGTCTGCCCTGATTTCTAGGAGCTTCGAACTTAGGACTGTCTGGAGGCCTGTGGTTTTCAGTCTTCGAGCTACCGAATGCTTGGTTCGAGTGATCATTGATTAAATGGTCGTTTACGACGTCTGGCGGCAATGGTTGCGGCGCTCTTCCAGCCAAAGTCGCCAGAATAGGTTGAGATAGTCTACTGGTACTGGGAACCGTCTCGTCACCAGGTAGTTCGGCGTACAAGTGATTCTGTTCGTTAGGCCTCTGATCTCGTGGCTCCGTGTATTCCGTCAGAGGTGGTCTAGGTTGTATTCCACTGGGCAATAGTTTCTCCAAAGACGGTGCTTTAGTACCGACACTAACGGAAGGTTTTGCTGCACCTCTGAGTCTCCTTTGTCTCGGCTGAATCACATCGTACGTGTTCTCCTCCCTGCCCGATGGTTGTCTGTCGTTGTTATTGTTGCAGCTCTCTTCCACTTTAATCAGATCGTACAGGTGTTCTATCATGTCCCTTGCCTGATTGTAGTTGTCAGGATCGTTCAGCCGTTCTCTGAGATCCCTCAGGTACTCCTCCGTTAACTCCTCGGGTAACGTTTGCGTCGCTTTGTTCTCGGTATAAGGATACAATCCTTCGGCATCTTCTTCGTCTTCCTCCGCCGGCTCTGCTTGAGTCTCAACCTCCAGAATTCGTGTCTCCGGCTGAAGTCCAGCGTATTCGTGCACGCTTAATCTGGATATCGATCTGGCAGAAGTGGCAGCGGTCATTCCACTGCTGGGTGACAACCAGCTGGCAAAGTTTATCAGATGGCCGGACGTTAACTTTGGGCACACGCCGCTACGGCGCATATACAGAATTCCGGAAGCTAAGATGACCACCAGCACGATGAATACAGCTACCACACAGATCACTACGATAATCCTCTTCTCGCGTTGCAATTGCTCAGAGTCGCTCATCTCCACGTCGAAGTAACCCTTGTGCCTTGGATACACGTGTGGACCAACGCTTGGTGGACTGACGCTTGGCTCTGGCTTAGCAGATGGCTTCTCACAGACGATATGACTGCCAGGACCACAGATAATTTTTGTAAAATTGCTCATGGACATGTAGCCCTGTGGGAGATTGAAGCACTTGTCGAGAAGTTGGTCGACTACGCAGAAGCTCGAATCCATCATCCAGGATACAGAGCTGTTCTTCCCCGTCACTTCGCGTGTCCAACTGTCCAGGCCACATCTGCACTTCTCCTTGAAGTAATTATTACCGACTCTGGCAGAATTCACTCGTTGCGAGATCGCCGCGAATTTCAAGGAACCAGGTCTCGCCTTCTCTATGTGATTCCCCGTAAAGGAGAACTCGAAGTTGGGCGCTGATGTCGCGTCCACCTCTGCCATGATCGCGTCGGTTTCCAGATCGATGAAGAGATTGTAGTCGATGGCTATGTGATTCCACTGATGCAGAACGATCGCGCCTTGGTGCAGGTTTAAGAACTCGTTATTGTTGAAGCTGACCGTGGCAGCGGATATGTCGATGGCGCCGGTCTCTACTTCGGACAACCTGCAAACGCGAGAGGAAACTTTGTCTTGAACTTTGCACATTACAGAAACTTTATCTCCAGAAGTTTCAACGTAAAGTTTTTAACTACGTTCGCGTGTTTTCACGAATGGAAAATGGAATTATCTCGCTTCGAGTTACAGATATTAATCTCTCCACTAAATTATGGCGTAATTAATTTTGCTTGTCAACTTTGAAACAAAGCAAACACGAGACATTACCGAATGGGATAAATATTCAAGGTGGAGGAAATTATATTACGATATAATGGCGTAACACATAATTACGTTACGTTTTCACTACCAAAAAAAGAAAATTTAACGACATTGCGATGGTACATTATTTTTACGTTTCTAACGTTGGAAAAATCTAAGCTTTCGTTAACTGTAACGCACAACAGAGTAACGGCTTAACAATCGCGAGTAAGAATACAAACACGCCTGATCAAACAGTAAGCGAGACAAAGGGAAACGAGCGGATCTACCTTGAATATTGTATCGTGAGGTTGTCGTGGCCAGCCCGGAAGGCTCCCCTCTCTATGCTCTTCAATCTGACGTCGACGAACTCTAGGCTTTGGATTAACGCTCTGTCGCTGAACGCTCCGGTCTCGATCTCTAAGATCGTCGCGTTGCTGATGGTCACACTGAAAATCGTCATCGCGCAGAAGGCATTCTTGCGGATCACCTTTGTCCAGATATCATCCATCCGAACCTCTGCAACCGCCGATGGGAATACCGCTGTCGGCAACTCCATGATTCTCACGGTTTGGAACATAATCTGCACTAGCCGAATTAGAAATCGAGATTATAGCGAATTCGTCGAAAACTGTTGCGGCCAGCCTGTTGGAATATCGCCAATTTCTAGCCAAACGTATTTCGCGTATGTATTCCGTTTATCGCGATGGATTTATGTTACGTCGAAACAAATGAGAAATATAAGAGCCATTAAAATGAACTGTGTCGGAGAAGTTTGAATTCTATTATTTTATAATGCATAATTCTTGTTATTTGTTGACGTGTACCAGAACTTCTATTAAGATTTTCAATTCAGATATTCAACATAGGTAAAAAAGCAATATCACATTTTAGTTAGTATAACGTCAAATTAAAATCAAAATTAAAATTAAACGACACAAAATTCACCATGAAAATTTTGTCGGATAAAGAACGGCGGAATCCTAAATATATACGAGCATCACAGAAGCCAAATTGATTGACTCCATTTTTATAAATTTTCAATTTCATTGCCCAGAAACATAAATAATATTCGATCTTTCAAAAAAACGTATAATCACTTCCACGAATTTATCTCGGAAGAAAGTCGTATAAATGATCATGAATCCCAAAGTGAATTCTAAAGAATGTCGTCACCTTTCTACTTTTTAATGTAAGAATTTGATCAGTGTAGACTTGACCTTGGTCGCTGGTCCATGTCTGCCGTGTTGAGAAGCTTCGAGTTTGAACGCGTTGCTGGACAGCTCCAGAGTGGGCACCTCCCTAATCGTGATCCAGAGCAGCCTAGAGAAGGCATTCGGTCTGATTCCAACGTTCCTACATCTCGATATCGAAACGCTGAGTGTCCCTCGCGAATTCCTGAACGCGTGGCTCTCTAGGATCACGCTGTTGCACTCGGACACTTCGAGATGCGTATTCGGGGCGCTCAAATTCTGAAAGGCTTGCCTCTTAGCCACCAGACTATAGATCCCCGACACGTGGACTCGTTTTAAAGGCGCGCCATCCGCGAAAGCACCCGATTGGATCCTCAACTCCCTGCAGTGAGAGACCTCCACCTCCATCGCATCCGATGGAATGGTTCCCTCCAGTAACTCCACGTCCTAACAACAAAAAAAGAAAATAAAATTGGTTATTATAGTATGTCGATCCCGTTGGTTGACGCGTTAACGGTGGAGAGAGGTATTTTAATCTTTGTGCCAGTTTCGAAAGGTTGTAAAGGATGTTAGGAACTTTGTAAATCCTCAATATTATAAGGGTTGTTTGGAAAATTTATACCTGAGTCGAGAGAGGTGGGACTTGGGTTACAATGCGGGTGAGTGACGTGAGTTATCGTAGGTAGGTGTATCCTGGATATAAATCATCTTTTGCTGTGAATCGTAGTCGAGAGCTGACTGATGATGCATATCTGATAAATATACACACAACCTGCGAGTGGACTGTACGTATAGAGAGCTCTGTGAGTAAAGGTAGTTGCACTTCGAAACGTCTTATTTCATACGTCTTTCAAGATTCATTCTCTTCGTTCTCATTTCATACGCGCGAGGAAAATTGAGAATTTATCGAGCGGTGAATGATTGGTATTTGCGAAAAACTAGCAGTGAAATTCAGATGACCTGTAATTAGCTATGTCAAAGCGAGGTTGAGAATATTTCCATTTTTATTGGCACTACAGATGGTCAAGATTTCCACGCAATGGGAACAGAAGAGTTCAATTTGAACCGTCGTAAAATTTATGTAATTGCAAATATCATCTTCTCGATGGGATTCTGCTTTCGTAATTTCGTAACGATAAAAAGAGAGGCGACGAATGGCTGAGGGAGTTGGGCAGAGGGATTTTAATAGACCCCCGGGAATAATTTCTCGGAATAATTTACGTGTTACGACTCGGGCGGCGATGAATAATAATCAGATAGTTAAAAATCTCCATAATGAAACGGAAGTCCTTTAGCCCTGTCGCGTTTTAAAATCAACAAGTGAATTTCTATCAGACTGAATTACCAGGCTAACTGGTCGTAGCAACTATGGAAGGAAAAAGAAAGAAAAAATACAAGAGAGAACAGGAGAAATTCGACGACCTGGAATCACTGACGAATTAATGTCGCGATTATTAATTAAACACTCTTACCCTTCTCTTTTGAAATTTTCAATGCTATTCGTTTTCTGTGTATGAAATTCAATTACCTATAATTAAGGTATATTTTTCATTCTGTCAGTCAAATGGATATCGCGTCATTTTCAAAATGTCATTTTGTCAAAGGTAAAAATCATATGTCGTATCATACTTTTCAGAAGAGAAAATGCTATGCAATTGTATCCGATACAACATGTTTGAAGTCCTCGGAAATATTATATCGATGTTAGACGTAGCGTGAACGAGTTCTTGGTTCGTCGAGCGGGAGGTGAATCGATAATGAGACGGAAATGGTTCTGCGGGTCGAGTCCGCGTGAAAAATGAATCACGCGACTGTAACACGTACGATTACTAGAAATATCTACATCATTGGTTATGCGTGCAAGGTTGCGTATCTCTTTGTACCCATCTTTTTTCCATAGTCAGATTTGTATTATATAACGAAACGGCGACGATCGATGTGCCGTTCTGTGGATTGCCATTTACGTGTCGAAAAGGTTTGCTAACGACGTTCTGCTCCCTTTGAACCAACAATGATGAAATGAAACGCAAGAACCGGTCTGGAAATTCGAATGTGCTCGTACAGCGCAAGAAATCGAATTGCCCCTGGTTCCTTGTTAAACAACGGAACGAACCAATTGTTTCCTCCTCGTTCTCTAATTGCTCGTCCACGAGGCACGTTTCAAGTGACTTTATCGTCAAAAAGTGTATTTCATAGTAGCTTCGTGCGTTCATCGAGACGCATGTAAATTTGTTTCTTCGAATTGCGAGCATAAACGAAAATGAATCGACTGGATGATAGCGACGAGACCGGTGAACGTTGATTGAATTAGCTTGTTCGCCATCATTAAGCACGCAGACATGCACGCGAAGCTTGCGTTTTCGGTGACATACTAATCACGTTCTCAGCGAAAGAGAAAGAGAGAGACGGTGGGGAGCGAAATTGTTGGCCCACGACGAGTTACCTTTAAAAGTACTTCCGCTGACGTCGGCTTCCTGACTGTTCCCCGCTATCTGCACGTTTGTCAGCGCGCCAGTTTAATGAAATGTTCGAACGCCATGCTAAGCAATAATTCCGCTGTTTCCCCACTTCTCTTTGAATTGTGTACCGAACGAGTCGCGTATACGAGCAATTACCTCCAGGGAACATCGATTTCCTCGGAAGCATCAACGTGGAAAAAGGCAATAGAAAAAAACAAATATCTGTCGTCAATCCTTCGACTCGTAACAAGTCGTGCAAGAAAAATTCATGGTGTGCAAACTCAAAATAGGATACAAGCAAAAGGATGTTTTTCCTAACGTTTCCAAATGGCCGGAAAAATGGAATACGTCTGTCGGTCGGCTTGGTTAGATCTCATTTTTCCTCGGATTTCCCGTACGCGTGCAACGTCCGTGATTTATATTCCAATCGTTGTAGAGTTTATCTTTGCAAAAAAAGAAAAAAAAGGAAATAGACGGAGAGACTATAAAAGGGGTAGAAAGCTATCTGGTAACAGTTTGGAAAGGTTTCGGAACGCTTTCTCACGTCGCTTGGACCGCGCAAACGTCGACTCTAGGAAATCCCTTTTGGACCGACGTTTGAACACGATGTAAGCCGCAGCAGAACTTGAAATTTACATGAGAAAACACGGTGGCAGCCCCAATGCAACGCGTCGACGAAACAGTATAGTGTGTATCGACGGAACGATAACGCTGAAATCGGGACTGGAGTAAGAGGTGACGTTGAATCAGACAAACACGTAGAAGCCCATTTTTTCGACTGACAGAGAGAGGCAGACTACTGAAATGTCTAAAGAAAGAGACAGTTCAGTTCGCCTCACAAAAGACCAAAACCTACTACTGTGAACGTTAGGAGGATTCATTGTACCTGTTAGAAAGCAAAGCTGTTTTCGAGGAGTCTTCGCGTTGGTATTTAGTAAGCCTCGAACGAGAAAATCGAGGCGTCGCGTCAGTTCACCGGCTAAGCCTCCGGCGGACGATTCCTGTAATCCCTTAATACCCTCGTATCTTGCGTTCTGCCTATAGTGAAAAACTCGAGAAAAAATTCTAACGATCGTCAACCTGTGGTGAGATCTAACGCCAAGAAAAATGTCGACTTCGGCACGGATACTCCTAGTGTAGATAGCTGTAACACATTTCAATATTTCCTTTAGCAATTTTTTATTTTCTAGTGATAATATGTTTTTATCCATTGGACATGTCTATTTCGAGATTTATATAGAAATTTGAAATATTAAAGCTTCAAACTTACTTATGTTTGATAGATAATTCTGATTGCGTATATATGAGTTAATTGTAAATTTACTGAAAGATCGTGAAAATCTGTGGAACAAAATTGCACACTCGATTGATCGAGGTTTCATTCGAAGATTATGCGATTTCTGCTACTTTCACGGTGGAACTTCCTCTTTTTCGGATCGGAATTTCCGACAATTTGTTTATCTTTCTCGTCGCGCTATTCTCGGTACGTATCCTCGCATTTCGTTTCTCTGCGAGTTTCGGAGGAAGGCCTGCCCCTTTTACCTTCGTGGCGCAGCTAAATTCGTTATCTGAGGATATTTTGGTTCGCGAGATATCACAACATCCATTGGAGAGTAAGCAGCCCAAGTGATTTCTCCTAGCGACGTCTTGATTCATTGTAATGCGTTTCGTGGCCTACCGGAAAGAAATACGATATTCTTCCATGGAAAGCCTGTGCAGGAGATAATTAAATAATTGTTGTTCTGTCACGGCTCTGGTAAATCACGCGGCCATCTGGTTGCACTAAAAATTCTCATCGAGCCCTAGGCTTCGGCCTTTCTTTGTGGAAAACCACGTCAAATGCTGCTTTAAAACATTTTAACGAAGACTGAAACTTCGATGTTTCTCTTCCTACTTGTACATTAAAAATATTACTTCCCTCTTATCCTGATTCAACTTAAGAAATCATTGTTAATATTTAGAATAAAGAAGCAAAAGTATAGTATAAATAAGATATCTACGACTTTAAACTCTACTTTCCAGTACCTAGCTTTAAAAGCTATACGTAAATTATCGTAGCATTTTACATTTAAGATTTACGTCTGCCTTCAGCATAAAATTCACATTCTTTTCTTCTAAAAAGATCGTCTTTTACTTTCTCAAACTTATAAAAATGCCTGAAAATGAAAATAAATTATCCTAGAAATTAAAAAGAATCTTGAAGGTTAAAATAAATTATTCTAGCCTCTACATCGTTTCCCATTTAAATTCTGCAATTATCCTGACGCATAACATCGAAACCACAAAGTGTCGCAACAAGTATCCCGAGTTTTCCTCGGTTCTGAGACAGCAACTGGAATGATCGCAGCTACCATGTTCCATGCGTTCACCAGTGAACCGATGATTCACATAGTCGCTCCTCTGTCTCTGCTTTTAATCCACACGCTCGCGATCTCGTCTCTTGCGACACGGTTAAATCGTTGTAACACATATCCGCCATCTGTTTTTCTCGTCGCGTCGTCGATTTCTATTGCAATTCTCCGTCACAATTTTCCACCGTGCGAGGCTCACCTTGAACTCGAGCATCGGCGGAGGTCAGGTGGAAAAGGCTCGCGTCGATCAGACGTCTTGTAGAAACGAGTTGTCGCGCGTCGACACGCTCGTTGCGCGGATTAACGCCCACGCGAATGTTAATTAGACCGGGCGAACCGGGACGCGAAACAAGCGAAGGAATGGGAACGGTGTCAGAGAATCTGCCGCGAGAACAATGCGGCTAGTGTGTCTGCAAGTCGCTTGAAATTACTACTCGAAACTTGTTTCTCGATTGTGAAGCCTGATTAGAGGAGTACGCGTGTTACTATGAAGTAGTGGGACGCCACTTCTACTTCGTGGAAACTCGTGGACATGGTGTTTGAGCGAGAAATACATATTTAAATAAATAGAGGAAGTTTGTGGATGGATTAAGACAAATGTGTATCAGAATTAAGTAGTTGGGTCTTCATATAATGGAGTAGTTTTGATGTTGGTAAAAAGATAGTTTCGAAGAAGTTGAATTGTTTTACTGTCGCTTCTCCTGCGATTTCGATTTTTATATCGTGCCTTTATATTAAGAAACTTTATAGATGTGTTTGAAATGGACTGCCGTCACTTCTTTTATTCTATTTGTAATTTTTCCTATGATACAGAAGCGTTATAATTTTATTCATATAAGGAGTTGTCTTAAATCGGGGCTAAGTATTATTCTCGATAAATATTTCAACACGTATGTTTAAACATAACAGCATATAAATGTCTCTTAATTGCGTTTATTATGAAGAACGCAATACCATTCAAAGGATTGACGATCTTCCGAGAAAAATGAAATTTAAGAAAATATGTCACGCAAAAATCTTGTTTAGAGTATCAAGAATCTGATTGCAAGACTTTAGGCTCCAGGGAAGTATCGCGGTTGTGTTTGATTTTCTTTCACGGAAAGCGAAACGCAAAGCGGAAGAAATTCAGATCAAGTGAACGAACCTGCATGAAATCATACTGACATTACACTTTACGTGAAAGATGAAGCCGATCGCGTGACGAGAAATGATCGAGGACAGGGTGCGGCGATGCGACTGCAATTACTTCCTGCTGACCACTCCTGACCCGTCACTCCATTAAGAAATGAACTCGAAACGGAACCGTCGAATTACCTTCTGTTTCGCTTATTACTGCAATCTTCACATTATAAGCACCGTGTGCACCGCAAGCCACTACTCGTGTAAACCGTTTTATCGTGATTCGTTTTATCCATTTCATCTCCCTTGGATGCCCTGGAATCCTCGATGTTACCGCATTATGATGATTTCATGCTATCATCTACTCTCAGAAGTAATGAAATAAAATCCTAAATTGATTATGACACTCTCCGAAGACACTAAAGTTTCAAATTCGAATTTTCAATGTTGGTAGAATCTTGAAAAAAATTACCTAAACAAAATAAACGAACTATCACGAGTTTATTAAAAAGGAAGTTCTTCAGTTTGTTAATAAAACGGAATAGCATTGGAAAATGTTAACCATGTTTGCGTCTTGCAATTATAATAGCTGTTAGAGAACTTTGTTCTTTTTCTATTTGCCAAATAATTAAAAATTCCGCAATAACTCAACTATTTGACTAAAAAATACACTCTGCTGAGGATTATAATTAGTCCATTGTTATTTTTCATAAAATAACGTTTGTCGTTTATCACTATAAATAATTCAATAAATTTACAACTTAATTAATTATGGAATCAAAGGGGTGATACTTTTAAGAGTTAAAATGTACGATTAAATGCAAATACTTAAAATCACAATCGACGATAGAGACCTGTAGTAATATCAACAAGACTACCAATAACACCTATAGGTCCTTCCTTTTTTTAAAGATCTTCTCAATTACGTTCCGCTAAGAATACTAAAATCTATTCTGTTGCTGAATTTTAATGTCCACGCCATTATTCCGTTGATGTCATTAAAATTTCATCACTTCTACTCGAGGAAAGAAACCAAAGAAAGTTGGAAGTTTATAAACACGATTCCCCGTAATGTATGATGGTTGACTCGGAGTGTCTTCACGGGTGCATCGGTGACGTCAGGCTCGGTGCATCGCACGGGAACAGCTGGGACGTTCTCCGAAATAAAGAGAAGAACGGGGCCACCAAAAGGAGGGAAAACTCTTCCTAGCAGTTCCCTGCGTAAGTCGAGAGATACACGAGGACACCCGTGCATTTCTCTACGCTCGATGAATGACTAAGACCGCTCTTAAAATTCGTGCCATTTCGCACGCTGACTCAAAAGATGGAACAGGGATAACGTCGGCTATTTCTGCACCTAGTTGCCAACACAAAGAGGAGCGGTCGAATTATGAACGGCTCTTAAACTCCGCCGCCGTAATCGTCTCTACATCGTTCAATTAATTGTGGCATCTTCGGTATGGATTCTAGAACGTTAAATTGCTTCATGCAAGAGGAGGATAATATCAAATTTTGAAAACGATGGCAGATTCTTACTTTATCATTAGATGAGAATTATTTTTCACGAAATTCAAGAGAATATTAAAAATATTTAACAAGCTATGGGTCAGACTTGTTTATCTTTATAGATAAACATATTTTTCACACAACCTAGGTGAAAAGTTCAAAAACGAAAAATGCAGAGGATCATCGACGACACAATTTGTCTATGAAATGTTAATGTTAAATAAACTACCAAATTGCCTTAATTACCTCAAAACTTACTTCCCATTAACATACCCTTACATAACTATATACCGTGCAACATAACTAAGAAAGAGTCGAAAATTTGTCAGCACGTTATCGATAGACTAGAGAAGCATGCAACGTCAGTACGCTGTGTTTGAAAAAAAAAAAAATTCTTAAAAGGATGCCTAGCGTACGGTGTACAGTTTCAATAGGGGAATGAAGAGCAGTGGTGAGGAAATCTTAGCGAAATAATCGAATTTAGTCGGGTCATAAGCGACAAAAGGGATGATGTTACCCTTAACCCGTAGGGTTTTCGCGTTTCGAAGGTTTCTGTCGTGAAGCGATAGCTATAGACGCGACAACGCGATGTCGTCGTTTAAGGGGAGGTTAAGGAGGAGCTGCGTACGAGAACTAGCCGCCAGAAGCGATGACTGAGGAGAAGGTAAACAAACGAAAGAGAAGTCAGAGTCTCCCAAGATCTTGGCCCCTGAGGAGGCGAGGAAGGAATCTGTGCGAGTTGAAACTATACAAGGGTGGCTCGCTGCTTGAGGGTAAATAAACGATTTAAGACGGTGGCGAATGCACGGTGTGCTCGCGAGATCACGACGAAATCCACAGCGAACGTAAACGGGGAAACAAACGAACCATCAATTAAATTTGCGATTAAGCAGACTTTGCTCGGAGCTCGTAACCGACGTTATTTGCCATGGAAAAATAGGCCACCGCGGATAGATAGGAACGTGTATACGGCGTTAAACAAAGTCTCATAAATTGCGGAGATAAATTAAAGCAGAAGTGAATTAAAGCCGCGTTGTTGAAAGACAACCGCGACTTCGTCGAAACGAAGCTTTTGATCGCTAAAACCACTCTAGACTGTGGAAAAATGGAAGCACGCGGATATGATTCTTTGCCGTAAAAGATTTCATCGTGCGAGAAAGCAAGGGCGGAAATTTACAATCTCCGTAGAAATTTACGGATACAAACAAGAAAGGTAAGCGCGACGGTATAAATTACGAGAGAGAAATTATGTCGGAAACGCGAACGTTTGTTGGCAACGTCGTCGAGGCATCTGTACTACGAGAATACGCCCAGTTCGAATCGAGCTTCCAGCAGAAGGCGTTCGAAGCACTTCGAGCCGCGTTTCGAAGTACCGTCGACCCCCAAATTATACGGTTGAAGAAATACTCGATCGAGAAGATAAATAATTAAGCAGTATCGAGGAGCGTGTCGCGAATGCCGGAGAGCAAAGCGCCGCCGCAACTGGCTGGCATTTTAAGGCGTCTAGTCACGAACTATCGGCGATCCGCCGGCTGAATCGAAATTGAAGAACGACCGACAATGGCGTTCCCGTGGATTATAACGTGCGCTTCCAGCCCAGCGAGAACTAACGCTTCGTAGCTTGATTTTATGTACGATCCACGGACAGCAACTGACAGTACGAATCAATTTTTTCTCGTTCACAGGAGCAGAAGGTACTGTACGCTCGTTCTTGAATGCTAAATCCGCCTGAGTTACGTGAACAGTACTTGTGTCTTTCCCCTTGCTTCCTTTTTTCTTTATTCCTTTCTCAATTTACGTGCGTGGAAATGGTGTTAAATTCGACAGATGTAGAGCTTGAGTTACGTGGTTTTCGACTATGTTGAAATTCGGACTGTATTTTTAAAAATACTCTACCAAATGATAAGATCACAAAGACGATGTATCGCATAGAATTTGAAAATACAAGTTTTCACCGAGGGGATAATTGAGGCCTAAATCAGATTTGGCTTTTATCAAAAACTGTTCCAACGTGAAACGACGATAAGCGGTAATATGCTTCTCGTGTTTTACGCCGCAAGTTTATTACTTGCGGACCGTACTTTTTTAAGGGTTTCCATCGTTAAAAAAACTTGTTAGCCGTACGTTGTTTCTCTTATGATGGAAATTCGAGTTGATCTGCGATGACAATAGGATCGGGAACAGAGAAGTCGAGTCGCTTTAAGAACAATGAAACTTTCGAAAGTTTCCGCTCGGTGGCGAACTTGGCGGCGAGTACAGAGGCTAATTGAAGAAACCTAGGAACAGACCTAGTAACAGACCCTCTCTTCTCGTCGAGGATAGTCAGTGTTTTGTAGTTGTAATTCAGCCTGAGACAATCGTAATCGAGTTATTCGAAATTCGGCTAACTCTATCCGACGTGTTGCAGGTGCCTTCGTTGAGGAAGTTAACAATAGCAATCGATGACACTATTTACTAAGTAATATCCATAATTTGGTCGACTGTTTTCATCTGGATCATATTCAGTATATATATCACGAGACAGAGGACAGTGTCCCTTAAGTGTGAATTCTAAGCAATTCTTCTTCAATGATTCATCAGTGGAATGGTTTTTCAATGGAAAAAGATCATATCGGAATATAAAATTCGGAGAACAAAATGGTTATAAATAAATAGTAGATGTTTATGCATTTATAAAAAGTATATAACGTAGAAAAATTCACGGAATACATATAATATGTAAACGATATATAAAATGTCCAAAGTGTAGTGCTCATTTTAATATTTACTTTCCCTTTAAGGACGTTCCATACGTTCCCTTTCTTTAGTTATATTCAGGATAATATAAATTTGCATAAAAATCCGCAACTATATACCTTATAAACCTACTTCCGGTGAAACGCATTCTTCTCGTCTTATCACGCACCATAACGACACTTTAAGAGAACTTTGTTCTCCTACGTATTTTTTCGTCTGACGAAGCCACGCATTTCACGTGTCTTAACATTTACACTGAAATACACGGTTCTTAATAATAAAAATAACAACGTTATCTAAATGATTTAAAACATAAGGCGAATAATCACACTATCGAAGTTTTTCCTTATACACGTGTTTTATCATCTTTACGACAGACTACGCCTTTCTCAATTTAGAAAATGTTATTTAGGAAAGAAAATTTTAAAACGTCGAGCAGTATATCGAAGTCGATAAACGTCCTTTCGAAGCAGCGTATAAAAGAAAATTAGGTTTGTATTCTACGGAGGAGGTAGAAGAAGGAAGGCAAATAGAAAAGGTTGACGAAGAATGAGAAGAACTAGAATTGCAGTACGAAACATAAAGAGAAGTAAAGAGAGAGAAAGAAGCTAACAAAAAACATTGCAAGAGAAGGATTCAGGTGACGTAGAACAGAAAAGAGTGGAAAAGAGAAAAGCGAAGTATCAGCGAGGTTGATAAGGAAGGCAGAACAGGAGAGTGGAAATAACTAGGAAACAGAAAAGGATCTTCTGGCAATTGCACGGTCGTAGAAGCAACAACGAAGAAGTCAGGGTTCGAGTGTTCGACTTCTCGGTAAATCCTTCGTCGAGATGTCGAAAGTTTCTCTTTGTAAAGTGCTCGAAGTCGCGTTGGAGGATCGTTACTTGACACAGTTGCAACCGAACGAACGCTCGACGAAACCGCAAAAGGGATCTGGTTACTGTTACCGGAAGCTACGGCGAATTTAAAATTCCAGTAGACGCAGGAAGGGAGAGTCATCACAATCATCGAAGCATATTTAAAAAATAAAACACAGTATCGTACGGTAAGGAAAGTTTACCATCGCACGAAACTCTCGAGGCTGGTTAGCTCTTGGAAACCAGTTACGCGGTTTAAACTTCGAAAACAATTTTAAAATTCCCACCGCGTACTTCCCGAGGTTATTAATCTCTGCTGAATTCGTAAAATGGCGCGACACTAATGAGGTCTTTTAGTTTTCGTCGTTTAACGCGTTGCTGCTGAGAACATGACGCGTACCTTGCATTATTTGTTAATCGCTCTCTGAATGTCTTTGGAAATTTAATCCTCGTAACTGTATTATATGTAGATGTACGCTCCATGATTTAATATTTATCAAATGGAAATGTAAGAGAACAGCAAGGGGAAAAATGATAAAAATTGTTCGAGCGAGAATCACGCGATTTTCACGTTCCATGCATCGAATCGGTAGCATCATCCGTGAAATTGTTACAGCCAATGTTTTTCCAATTCATTAAGCTTCGCTCGTTTACAAATAATACCTATTGGTGCGGAATATTTCACAAGTATGAAATGCATTTTGTAAAAGTCGAGATCTGATCTTTATTTCGCCAATTATCAATATACATTTTCATTATATACTCCCAAAACTGTTATCCCTACGATTTACAAATTCCAATTGGTATGGTTCATTTGAGGGATATAATGACTTTAATCTATACCATAGAAGCAATTTTTGTATGAAAGCAATATGAATATGTGAAAACTAATTACATGAAAGTAGATATAATTTATAATTATTAAACACAACATATTGTTTAACAGTATATAAATATTTCCCTGTGATAGGCTGACGTATTCATTGTGAAATACAAAAATGAACACAAAAAATGAACAATTAAGGAAGGTTAAGTCGATGTACCCCTTTAATAGATGTATAAAACATCTATAAAATTCGTCACATCCCTTCTTCTCTCTCTCATTTCCTTTTCTCAAATCAAGCACGATGCCTTCTAGGTTAAACATAAAAAGAAAAGACAAGAAGAAAAAGATTCCTAGTAAATTTATGTAATCAAAATGGAGCAACGAATTCCATCGAAATGTAGGAGATAAAAAGTCTACAAGGCGACACAAACAACGTGACTTTTACTTGGAAGAAAGAATCTGCCGCAAAGTGTGTCGAGCAACTTCCGTTTCAAACCTGACGTACTCGAGTCAGCCTACTCGTTTAACGAAACCACGCTAACGTTGCGTAAGCCTTTGGAATTACACGGAATACGAGATAGGTTTTCGAAGATGATTCGAAGGTGTTAACCGATAACGATGCCTGTAGATCGGATCGGCTAGCGTGCTTCTGCCTCTTGTTCACTTCGAATCATGTTGCGAGACGATGCACGTACGAAACGAGAGACTCGTGAACACGAGACGCCAGGTAGTCGAGGTTCAATGTCCGATCGATGGATCAACTTGCAAGCAACTCTCTTCGTGTGCTCGACGCCGCGTGCTTTCGTCGTAGAAATTATATGACGTTTTTGCGTTTATCAAGTTCTTTCAAAAATTCTAGCAACTTAAACGAGCCTCAGCTATTTCTTCTTCGCGAGAAAAAGTTTTATCCAAATCTTTCAACGATTCTTCGTTGCTAATCCTCGTAATTTCTATATACATTTCCAAATTCATTTCAAATTTTACCGATATAATCACGATAGTTAGATCTCATTGCAGTGCTAGTACAATTTCAAAATATTAGGTGTAAAAGAAGAAATATATTCACAAATAGTATTTACAAGTTTTCAGATGCTTCGTAATCTTTTCTGTTTCACTTTGTGAGCCTATGCATGGCGCTTGTTTTTCAAGTGCTAAAATAGAAAAGAAAGAAAATAATCCAAAGTACTCGAAATGCAATTAGTCAGATTTGGAAAACCAGAAGTGGGAAGATTTTAAATTCTATCCACAGCGGTATTATTTCATAACATCGTTAGCGGGCAGACCGCAAGAGCGGGGCCGCAAAACCACTGCATTACGCTTGTACACGCGTGTGGTGCAGCTAGGGGCGCCAAAGTGTGCACCCCCGCGATATCGTGTCCCATGAATTTCGCGGAGCTTGCAGCGCCGTGCTCGTCATAGGAATGCCGGAAGTTAATTCGTGGAATGATGGTGTATGCGCCGCCGCTCCTTCTACCCGCGCACGAAATTACTTTTCCCCTATCCGTGTGGGGTCGCCCGGCACACGAAACTGAGAGATACGCGGATCCCCCGCCATTATATGGCGCGTCCTCTCGTCCACGCATAATTCGATTAATTGTTCGAGCATCCAGCCTTCACTACGGACCTAACTGCTCCTCTTCGATGGATTGACACAACAGCGTCTCTTTGTTGCCATAAGATCTCGAATGCATCGTGATTTTCTAATGTTAACTTTTGGAGAAATATAGATAATACTTTAAAGTAGAATTATTTTTTATGAATTAATTGAAACAAAATTACAAATGAAATGCTTAATGCAATCGCTGATCCTTGATCAGTAGGGGTAATATCGTTATTAATATAATTTATAATGACAATTTTTTTCTTCTGCAATTTAGCAAGTATCATTTGAATTTTACGACTCTCTAATAGAATATTATTCGTGTATATTGCTTGCTGTTAATTGTATTAATAGCAAATGTGTAACATAACTATATGATGCTTCTGACAAGCGTATCGCAGTAGTTCGTAAGCGACACCTAAAATCATGAATAGCGTCGTAGATTGTGAACTACTTGAGACACTCGAAAACGTCGAGTACCGTTCCAAAGTTAAATCTACTTGGATAATACGTCTGTCAGCAGCTTTGCCTTCGAATCAACGACGTTTCAGTCTAACTGCAACTAATTTTCAATCCTGATAATCTCTCAAATTAGACATTTAACGCGATAACATCGAAGACTATTAAGCTATTTTTTGCAATAAGATTTATGCGAGCATTTCAACAATAGTTACGTTCGGAAGGAAGCTGTAAGACGAGATCGTGTACGATAAAATCACGACAGACAGAGTGATACAAATGCAATTCTCATGCATTTCCTTGGTAAACTGAGCCCGAAACGAATTTTTATTTCCGTGGAAAACTTGAGAAACGCGGCGTTTAAGACGGAAATGCGGGAATAGACACAGAAAAAACTTGGGTCTGGACACGGTCGACCTACGTCGCCATGGGTCTGACAAGGTCATCGTGGTTGCAGCTGAGAACTCGAAACAATAAGCCCGTTATTAGTCCAGTTTCCTCCGAGGATACGTAACTTGGATAATATTCAGAAAAAAAGAAAGATGAGCGTAATAACGTGCTCATCAGTGTTCCTCAACTTTTCTTAAACGTCTCTTCTGAGCTAGCCACGTGCCAGTGCCATCCATAGCACCTGAGAACGTGCCAACGTTTCGTATTTAAGACACGAGATATATTTAAAATATAAACTGGTTACCTGCTGTAGATGAGCACTCGCCATGAACGTAATAACGTAAGGGAGAAGGTTATACGTTATAGTTACTGTGACATTATTTTGCGCGACACCTGCTATGATGTCGGCACTTCGTACTTAAATTATGAAGAAAGTTTAGAATATAAAGATGGTGATATATCTGCTTTATGGGACAATAGAGAAGCTGGCAAAGTATTCCAACTTATGGCTGTGTTGGAGAAACTGAAAATTATCGATATATCGTTCATTCGAAAATGTTTCGGTGTATATCACCGAGTAATTTACAGAAACTTCTGTTTACACAAACTGTTACGAATCGACTGGTTAAACGTGGGGAACTTTAGCCGTGGTACGAGAGACTCGGTCAACACGCATATGTCTAGTGTGACGTTTCGATTGCGACATTTCCTTTCACGAAGCCACGTTTAGATCTCGACAAGATCGCGTGTTTCAACGATCGACAAATGATCTCAGCAATTATTGAATCTCTTCTCGGAATTGTAAAGCAGTAATCTATATCTCGTTATGTGAAACATACTATTCTATAAATCATGTATTCTTGTGAGGAATAAAACGTATAAAAAAATCATATGAATTATAGTACTATTTGTATTAAATCTGAAGCCGAGGATTAAAGGACACTTCGAACTATGATTAATTAAAAATCTTCCAAATCGTCTCATTACTGTTTTAGACGTCGACATACCTCATGAATAATTCTTGCGCGATTTTGTAAACGTGTACGCGACGAATTGCATACGAAGAGACAAGAACAGGAGCAGCAGTGAGAGAGAGTGAGAGAGAGATGGAGTAAGCGGGCCACTTCGCACGTGTGGCCAATCGCGATAACTCGAGTGTGCTCGCGGGGTGTTACAGAGAATTATCGTCGGGAATGAACGAAGCAGGATGTCGGCTATATCTACGCCCCCGAGCGAATTCTCCAGACAAAGCAGGCAAACCGCAATCGGGCCAGATGCGCGTGCACGTATTGTGTACCGAGGACTGTCCTAAAATAATTTATCTGCCCGCTGGGGATACACGAACGCATCGTCGCCCTGGCTGATAATGCGCTGCGTACGCTGCAATCTCGATCCATGCGGTTTATTGGGTTATCGAAGTTATCTGGTGCGTTAACCAGCTTAGATCCAGCGTCAAGCTCCGCCAAGGATTTCCGTGGGCTTCAATTGCGATGACGCACACAAGATGAAGGCAGAGTCACGTCGAGACACGGAAGATCGTTACTTCGCTTGAATACTATGCGGTATTCGATCGTGGAATAGGAAATAAGGGGTGAAAGTTTGTTTAAGAAATTGTTTCGAAACGAAGAGATTGATTAACGTTCGATAGAGTCTGAAGGTTGATTTATCGTCTCTCGTTACAGCAGCCCTTCATAGATAATGGGTGATATTTATTGCAAGAAGCTTTATCTATGGTAATAGGTTCAATATTCTCCTAGTTTCTTCTCGAAAGTCAAAAATGTCGACGCTGGATTATCCGCGATGTTCGATAACGAATTCCAGAAGGAGGCTGACTCTTATCGAGTCTTCACCGAGCGATAAATGGAGCACTGTGAAAGAGAAGAGACACAAAAAAGAGAAAGAAACGGGTTGTAGCCGGTTCAAATGGGAAAACGTGGCCGCGTACGGGGTGAGCGCCGTCCGGACGATAAACGACACCCATAATTTTTCCCCTCCGCGCCCCGTCATCGCACCACACAACGCACCCGCATGATTACGCGTCAGCCGCTCGGTAACACCCAGAGATTCGTCGTGGACCGAAGTGTAATTCGTTGAAAGAGCCTATTGTGAATAAATTGAGCCGGAGCAAGGATTGGGCAGCAGTCAGAGGCGAGGTTCGACGCGGTGTTCTCTCGCCATCGCGTGGTCCGTTTTGTGCGCATGAAATTCCCACCGCGACCTGCCTCTCTCCCTCTGACACCCCGTGAACCGTCAATTTATTAATCCAACGACCGCGTTGGACGACCGACGGCGCGGGTATGAAAGACCTCACAGAGGTGCGACCAGCTCTCGTGAACGCACGAACTGTCGTTATTGTCGTCGTTTAGTTGAAATCCGTGGTCCGGTCTATAGGTCACGATCGTCCCATTTTCAGAAATCGTCCGAACGATAATTGGATCAGATAATTAGACGACGAACTAACTGGTCGAATGTATTATTCTCTTGTATTATTCTCCTGTATACATTGTACATACACATATACATGTACATATACGCAGCCTCGCGCTTATAACCGGGGAACGTTCGCTTCCGTTGTAACTGGCTGCTTTTATCGTTCGCACGACTGCACGCTCGTTCTATCCGATCGCCAGCTTTATTTGCCTTGCTTGTACGATCATAACTGTGCACAATCGTTATCGTATCGTATCGTTCGAAAGCCAGGAAAGTTGGATGGAATTAATCGGCGGCACGCGTTGACCTCGTTATTAATTGACGAGTACGCCGGTCCTGATCAGGCCATTGATATCGGCCAGCAATTGAATTTGCGACACGCTGCCCGTTTATCAAGGAAAACAGCATAACCCAACACGGCATGGCACACGCCTATGCTCTATAACTGGAATCGTTGCGCTACAGCAATTTGCGGTCAACGTCCTCTCCCCGACGGTCGGCGATAAGGTTAATCACCGATTTTTCGAATCCAACTACGAACCAGTAGGAAGATCAAACTGTTTACGGGGCTGATGGGAGAACAATGACGCCGGTCAGACGCGGAGAAATGTGATGGAATCGACGACAACATGTTATACAGGGCGGTCTCTCTTCGTTCCTCGTACGACCGCCGACTTGCAGAGCTTGGTTAACCCTTCGGCCGGAAGTTGCGCGCGGCGGAAGCCACGCTAGGTTTAGGCGAACGCACCAGCAAACGATTTCGTGGGACCTATCGCGTCGATCTACACGGGTTTGCCCTTCGGCTCCGGTGCCTCTCTGAATGTATAAACACGAGGTTCGTGCCACGAGGTTCCTCGAACCGGCGTGGCGTTTAACTGTTCAGATGGGAATGACGGACGTGCTCGACTCCGCGTGCGTTGTCGAGGAAGTGTTCCAATCGGTTTCTCGCTATCGTACGAGAATCGAGAATCCTGACGAGACGATCGACGCTTAATATTCAACAGGAATACGATTATCGGTCGCATTGACGTAACGATTTGATGAATAAGATATGTATACGAATAGTTTGGTACCTACGTGTTGCCTAAGATAGATTTATCTTATCTTTGACTCTTCCACGATAAAGTAATTTCGATTGATCGTGGAAGAATACAATTTGAGTCCACGGGGACTAAATCGCAATTGCAATTGTCGACTTAACGCTATCGTGATGTAACCGTTGCTTGCAACGCCATTGGTATCTCATTCAACTGACTATCATAATCGAAAGCCCACGATTAAAGAAAGCCTGACGGGCATTTAACGCAAATAACCGTACTGGGTCTGTAAATAGAATTAACTACGCTGGAACGATAAGTGACGTCGTGGCTGGATCTGATTCGATTAACAAGTAAATTTTATCGGCGGCCATCGCGGACGAATGATGTCATTGAACTAAAACCAGGTTTACGATACTTGCGACAAAGAAAAAATGAATCGTCGATCGTTCCTCTATTCTTTGATTCGAGACACCCGGTATACATTGCAATGCGTGTCACGCCTACGAGTGTCGCGTCAGGCGTTTGTCGGATCGACAGAAATTACTTTCAATCATACTATACATAGTCGACTCGGCAGCCACTTCACAGAGAAACTATACTTCGATGATAACAGAAGTACAAAATAGCAACATACCGATATTTCAATCTCGTATCAAGAGTTTTTAACGAAGAACTTCGATACGTAGAACTGTAAGGAGTTTTAGCATCGTTTATGAATTCAACTACATCTAAGAAATCGCCAACGGACCATGAATAAATTTCTGCATTGCAAACGTTATGTAGAACTGGTTATCCTTGCATTGCTGTGCGTTACTCTGATCGAAATACCGATAGGCAATAATAAGGAACCCAGTTCACAGTCAAGAAGCGTAGCGTGCATCGATACTTAACCCGGCTATCAACCATAGAAATCAAGACCATCAATTACGCGACGCGTTATTACCATCTAAGTACGATCTTCTTTCGATACGTACCATTGGGAACTTCAGAATAAGATCATCTGAGAAGTGAAACAGTTATACTACATATACACAGTGGCATTCGAAAGTATTCGAATACTTGTAGATATGTACCTTCTATGAATTATAATTTCTACATACATTCTGTAATTCCTATATAATTCATTTTATAATTTCTATATATGTATTTCTCAATTGGTTTAACAGATATGGTCCTGACAAACATGCCTCGTTACGGTGCTAATGAAGTTTCAAAAAATCTTGTAAAAGCGCATAAAAGTTTTCTATGGTTAAACGTTCAAATACTTTCGCGAGCCACCGTATAACACCTAATCAGTAAGATTGAATTTTACGTTGTTCGGCATTTCCATTTCCTAGAAGCATCGGTTCGAAACTTTTCGCGAGCCATTTGCTTCTTGCTGGTAATTCCATTTTTGAGTTGACGGTTTTGATCGCCGATAGAAAACATCGCGTTTTCATCGTATCAGAACGCGGGCCAACAACAATAGCAATTTGTTATCCGGTTAGCAGCCGGTGCATCCGTTCTAACTCGATTCCAAGTTTCTTGCGGAAGTTCCAGCTTGAAGCTGAAGGTGAGAGAACGAGCCTGGTTGGCTCGCAACGAGTACCGTGCCACTGCTGGTCGGTGGATCGCTTGGACTGCATCCAGCCAAGCGAGGCTGACAACGGGAACGGCAAGTGGGACTCCGGATATGTATAATGCGCCAAAATGTGCTCATAGGAGACGCCTGTACAGACCGTTATGCCTTCGAGTTTCCCATGTGCACGTTACTATGTGATTCCCGCCATATTCACGGACCAATGATTTGTATGCTAATTCCTGCAATGGAGCGCGATCCACACTGTCTTTCTAGAAACTTTCACCATCGATTGTCGTAAATGCTGGATAGTAACGATTTTCAATAATTTACGGTTAAATTAGAAATAGTAATCGTTTGGCAGAAATTGTACTATGAGTACAGTATCGACTTATTTTGGGGGGAAAATGCAGAGATTTGGTAATTCGAAGGATGATTTAAAACTTCGTTTGTAAGACATTTGGAAAACGTTTTTTCGATTTGCATATTTTCTAATAGTATGTGATTTAATTTTAAAGAATAAAATCCAGAAATACCGAGTTTAAGTTTAGAAAACATCCGGTTGGAAAGTTACGTTCGTTACAAGAGTTACTGCACGTGGCGTAGCATACATTTACAAAACAGTAAATCACAGCATCGAGTGTGCAGGTGAGGTTGGGTCTGAGTTTGCGGTTATGTTATATATTGAATTTGGTTTAGGTTAGGCCAAATTCGAGTTAGACTACGGTTAAAGTCGAGTTTAAATTAGATTTGGAAAATGTTCTAAGCTCAAGACAAATATCTTCGGAACCTATCTATCGAATATTGTCAAAAGATAAGAAGTTAACTGATTAAGGTTGAAGTTCAAGTGTACGAGGTACACGTGTTTCTAATATTTTGAAAGAAACCTTTGTTCTTAAGAACAAGGAGCTGCTTGAATTTTGACACTATAGCAAGAGTAAACGTACTATTTAGCTAGACCGTGGAACCGCGAAAAGATTCCATTTTTAGATCGCGCAAGAAAGATCGTATATACGGGAGATGCTAACAATAAGTTATAGCGCGCAGAGCGCGAAGTTGGAAGCCGAGAGTTAGTCATCGGGCGCGCATTTGCGTCGCACGTTTCCAGCATCGTTATCATGGCGGTTGTGAATTTTAGCGACAAAGATATCTACGTGTAACATGAATTTCAGCGACAGAGATATCTACACGCAACGTGAATCGGGACGTATAACATCGTGACGATGGTATCTTCGTTGAGGATATCTGCATCGCGTGCATCGCAGGTTAGTCACGAAGAGGGTACTTGTTTGTTTCATTCACCTGATCGTTGGAGAAGACACACTTGACGTTAACCCAACGGTGTGCCTTGACGGTACAGTTGCACTCGTCCATCGCGCATATTCCGGGCGGTGCACTCTCCACGTTACCAAGCAGAAATACTAGACACCACAAAAACACCGACCATACGATAGCACGATCACACTTTAGCCCATTCAGGACACTAAACACTCTTCTTCTGCCGCTCATCTTCGTTGATCCAAGACGATCCTCCGAGGGAACAAAAGGCCGCGTTGTTCAACGACCGCGATCGATCGCCTTCGATTCTCTTGTGCGAAGATCTTCCTCACATCGTTTACAGCACACCGTTACTCGTACGCAAGGCACACTTTCATCGATCTGGATCTTCCTCGACCCCTCTTTCTCTTTTTCGAAGTCGGTTACATCTGTCTCGATTGATCGAACACTTGAAAACTTTCCTTGTAAAGAAAACTTCTTATAGACACACCCTGCTTGAATGCTGCGATACGAACAAAGGTCAGGGCAAATACCACGGATCGTTGGATTTTAGACTCTAGAAAGGTATCGATCGCGCCTATCCCTGTATCCTTTCGGAACAGGATTTCTGTCGAGTGATCCGGAACGCGCTCGAGGACAGGGAGATCAGAAGTGGACGGAAAACTGCTCGAGCGGATACCCGCCGCGAGCTAATCCAAACACGCGCGCGGACGGCTTGTTTCCGATGAGGTGGGGCAACTAGAAGCCAGCTGACGCGATCATGACGGAGGTTGCTTTCAAACTGTGGTCGGTGGCATGCACGATCAGTGTCTCCTCCCCACCAAGAACCGTATTCCTTGCCTTGGTTCGCTCTCTTGCGTTACTCTCCCTCTTCGGTCTTTGAAAAGATAAAAGCCAGGCTACGAAGCGTGTTCGAGTGGCCGGAGGGGCGCACTGTTCGACGCCGGTTCGACGAGGTTCCTCCTGTTCGGGACGTGACGAAGAGAGAAGGGCTTGGCTCGCTCGTAGGATCGGGACACCGGTTTTCGTGCAGGTCGCAGGGTCACCGGACTTTCTGCCTTCCAAGGGTTGACCTTGACCAAGTTACGGCCAAACAGCTTTGTCTATCACGAATCACGGATCCTCGTGACCGTGCTTTACATAACACGTGTTTGTGTGCGGTTTGCCAAGCAAGTTATGTTCGTGGGAGAGCAATTGTACTTGTTGACGAGCGATTGATATCAGGTTGTATTTTTTTATTGCTCTTTCCTCATTTGTTCCTTTTCTCCTGTGTTAGAATACGCTTTCTGTGGTTTCTGTATGTGTTATTTTGATCGGTTTGAAGTAGGAAGACAAAATTAGTAATACCAGGAAATATGAACTTCGTGATATATAAAAATGTAGAATGAGGATTTTAAAAATTATCGTATCAAGCTTTACTTCGTCAACTTTAAAATTTTCAAGTTCCAATAATCTAGTCTAAACTTCGCTCGTAAGGTCAGTTATATCCACTCGGTTTGAAGTAGGACAATTTGGCCGTTGTTTATGATGGTTATCAAGAAATATTAGAGGAAGAAAGACATCGAGAACTTTTAAACAATTTGAGATTTATACATCATTTTGTTCCGAGATTTTCAAGTCTTAACTGAGCCTCTAATCTAACGCCTCTCTACGCTCATAAGGCTCGTGATATTCGTGCAGAAATGGCCAAAGAGGAAAAATAGATGAGCCATGGAAGCACTGAAAGTCGAATTACGCGTTTTCTCTGGCCTGTTCGCAGAAAACTCGAAACCTAACGCAAAATGCGCAGCGTGAAAACGAGACGAGGTCGGAAGCGTCTCTTCATAGCCACGTCTCTTTTCATGGTAGATAGCGTTTCCCTAAAGCGCCATGCCATCGTAGCTCTTCGCTTTATGAGCAAAAGGCCTGGCCATTTAATTTCCCATGAGAAATTGCGCGTGTCCGTGCAACTTCGGGCTCGTTGGCGTCCCGTCGTGTCCGCATCACACATGCGAAACGTCCATTCATTCATAACGCTCTTCTCAAACCAGGAAGCACCTGACGCCAGTCGAAGTGGCCATTTCCCAAATGACCACGTGCTGACCATACGTCACATCGGGACGACCTTAAAGCCGCCCTCCCAATTTCAACCGACGATCCTCTTGGATGCCAGTGGCTCCTCGCTGTTCGATTTCGTTTCACGTTCCTTCCATCGATCTTCCTCCGTCTCACATTACTCGTCGTGGATCGGTAAAACGAGATCTACGTCAAGGATATTCCACGATTCGAGTGTCAGCGAATACATATCGACATTTATGACGGATGAATTTTCTCTAATATTACCTCTGCCGAATTCCATCGTGACAGAGGTGGGATTATTTAATACACGACATCGTTTTTCTAATTCCAATTGAAGAATTCCTATTGGGAAATGGGGGTTTAATATTTCTAAAGATACGTGAAAGTCTTCTGCCTTTGAGTCTCGATCAGATCACTTTTTCAGTTGTAATCATTTCTTCTAATTCCATAAAAATTGTAGTTTAATGTTGCAGAAACGTAATTTTAAATGAGCGTGGAAATGTGAAATGTGAATTGAGTAGATGTTTATATTAAGATAGCAAGCAAAGACTGGTTGAAACCATGCATACATAGACTTCGATATGGTTCTTCAAAAAATGTGGTTGCGTGGCAAGAATATGTGTTGTATGTGTAAGACTTTTAAGAATGCCATCGAGTTATTTACGTCATATATAAAAATATACCTAATAAACGAAAATTGTAAAAATTTGTCATATTTAATCTCATGTTTCTACAATGTTTCTAAAATCATATGAAAAATATTTCTATTTAAATTAATCGCCTTTAAATCGTAATTAGATCGTTCAAACATATAATATCAAATACTTTAGAAACTCTGTTCAAAATTTAGAGATTCACGGGAATGAGTTGCAGATATACAATACTACTCGGTGCGAATGTAATTTCTTTGCCGAGCCATGTTCCGATTAAATCCGCGGTGACTGTCGGCGGATACCGGTTTGGCCGCATGCTTGTTCGAAAGTAACCGAGTACGAGGCTTTCGAAGAAGTAGTTCTCGTAGCTCGTTGAGAACAAAATCGGTAGAAGCAGTGATAGCGTATAGGTAGCGGACACGTCGCAGCGGGCGATCCACAGTGGACAGAATTGCGACGTGATTGCGGCTTATTAGGGATGAGTCCGACGATGTCTCGCTAGGGGAAAACAGCGATTGTCTGGCTGCCAGAGGAGCATCGTCCTCTGCTCGTGTTCTACCCAGACGAGATTCGCGAAACGGAGCACCAATTAGGGGCATCGCAACTTGGAAACTCGTTCTAACGAGACGGCTACCTGTGATGACTGTGACCTCGTTCGAGACTGCTTTTTAACCTACGAAAATGCTCGTGAGAGTTCGACTTTCACGATTTCAACTTCGTGACATGTCGATTGCGTAACTGAATAACGTGGAATTTAAGTACATATATGTATAAAAATCGAGAAAATAGAGTTACTTTTAGGTTTTTTTAAATGAAAGATTAAAATTTTTCAGAGAAAAAATTGCACTGATGACAGATATTAAAATTATTCTCCGTGAAAATTTCTTAATTTATTACCTTGCTTCATCTGTGTTAAGCAGGTTTTGTAGAGTTTTGTCTGATAAAGTAAAGTAACTGGAGAATCTTCTTTGCCTGCAGTGGTCACTCGAACGAACGACTCTTTCTACGAGACTTCGTATCTTGCTCGACTGGCACCAGCGGAGGTCGTTTGGCAAGATGGTTACAGCCAGACAGTTTCGTAGATCCCTCGAAATGCGAGGCACTTTACTCCAAGGACGAAATGAAGTGCGGATGCCCTGCCATAGTTACCATATTCACCAGAGACCAGTACGGAGATGTTGTTCATGTATCCAATTTGAAGGTATTACGATAACTATTCTCTGTTCTACCATAAATTACTTCTCTAATTTTAGAGGCATTCGATAACTGCGTGGATATTATTTAGTACTGTATAATTGCGTGGTATTATTTAGTACTAACCGAAATTGCTTCCATTCGTAATTTTCTAGGTCGAAGTAAAGGCAGTACCTATAGACAAGAAGGATTTAGGAGATTCCGAGCAAGTTTCCCAATATGACCCAATGACCTTCGGTGGTCATCCACAGCCACCATTGGATGTACCGTACGAAGTCACGATAAACAACAAGACTTGCTTCTACGCGATTACAGTCATGAAAGCTTATCAAAACTATTCCTTCGAGGAGTTAAGGTTTATGTCACCGACTATAAAAAGAACAAGCGAAAGCATGCTAGTTAGACCTAATAGCGATGGGAGTTACAGCGCAACGTGGACACCGTCGTCAGTAGGATGGTATTCTCTTATGATCACAGTTGATGGATACAACATGGAAGATGTAAATATTATCCCTTTAAATTTTGTCGTATTGAATTCCATAAAATTGTTCGTGAATCATTTTGTAATATTTTTTTTTTTTGCAGAAATACAAAGTAGAAGTAAAGGAATCTCCTCGGGGTATGCAACCACCGACTCAAAACATCGTGAAGAAGCCGCAGCATCAGCCGAGTAGATTAAGAAAATTCGTGGCAAAGAATAGCGCTGGCTTAAGGATCAGAGCGCATCCGTCTCTTCAAAGCGAGCAAATTGGCATCGTTTTGGTTAATGATACCATAGCCTTCATAGACGAAGTATGCAATTCTGCTTCCTTCGCGGAGTTTCAATTTCCTCGAAGGTTATACTTAGACCTTTATTAAAACGTTCTATCTCTCTGTGGCTTGTTATACTATTTCCGTAGATTCATAACGACGATGGTGTTTGGCTACGACTGAACGCGGAGACGATAAAGGAATATTGTAACAGCAGTCATCTGGAAGCTTGGTGTCTGCAATACAATCAGCACTTGGGAAAAACGTTGCTTCTTCCCGTCGAAGAGCCTAAATCAATTTTGGATCAAGTAATCAAGGAAACTATATTACGGAAAAGACCCGAAATAGTTGACGAGTATGGGAATCAACGAGTATCTATTTGTTTATCGTTGTTCAACTTGATTTCGTAACGTAATTGTTCGTTTTAGCAAAAGGAAGACGGTAGCGTTCGTCGGTGGTAGGAATATGGTCGTCGTAAAGTGCGGTGCTTCCGGCCATAACATCAGAAGTAGGCCAGGATTAAATGCTATGCCGGTAGGAAAGCTAGCTCTTGGTAACACGGTGACCGTTCAAGAATACGTACGTCTTAATATTATTTTGTTATGCTAATATAATAAAAATTTCTTAAATATTTGACTAAACGATGTTTCCTGCAGTTTGTCAATGGCGAAGGTACTTGGGTACGCATGGACGACGAATCGATGCGGAAGTACTGCTTTCGGAAAGGTCGAGTAGCCGAGAGTGAAGCCTGGTCTCTCGCTGTCAGCAAACATGGTATAACTTACATGAAGATCGAGCAAGACTTCGTAACCGACCCAGTGGAAAAGAAACCCGTGGTAGCAGATCCGTCCGAGTTGCCCAATCAGAAAGGCTTCGAGTTCTGCGTGCCTTCTGTGAGTCATGAGGGCTTCAATTTCACCGCGCAAAATCTAACACCAGGTACAGCAGAATCTGGAGAGGGTAGTAATACAAATCCATTCGTTTTTGGTCCATACAATCAACACGATTCACCAGGTATTGCGTAAAGGCAATGCGCTTCATCGTACGTAATGTATTATATTATCTATTTTTCATTGTACACCTTAGGAGGTGATAGATTTACCCCGGAGAAAACGGATGTTTCGCCAAAGTTCTCCAAGCCACACTCTAAGGAAAGGGTGGTGAAGGAGAGGGAGAGAGAAGGGGGCGGTGGGAAATTGAGCGTCCTACAAAAGTGGTTGAGAGGCGATGACAAATGTCACGGGGAGAAAAGAAGCTCACCTGGCAGGTGAGTTAAACCAAACGAAAGACCAGGCACGCGCAGTTAGATTAGTTTCGTTATATAGTTTTGGCATTTGTAGAGACTTCTCTGAATTCGTCGGAGTATCCGTGAAGGAACTGGTGAAAGCTATTGGAGAAAGTAGAGCCAACGGTAATGGACCTACGCCACCGGAGACACCGAGGAGATTATCAAGAAGTTCGTCGCCAAAGAATCCCCAAGGTGGGTCACCAAGATTTCACAGCCCGTCCTCTAGCCCGGTTCCAATACCTGGTACGTATACACTATTTACAAGACAAAACGAATCTCTGCTATACGACAAATATATTATCAGTTTACATCTACTATTCTTTTCTTTTTTTTAACTGATAATATCATTGTTAATCTCATACATTCATGCGTGTGTCTTACTTCACACTTTTGGCATCGTAACTGGTCTGAGGAGGGAAACATTTCAGAAGCTGAGAGACCCGAAACTGCTACTTGTAAGATTATGTATATCGTCTCACAGATATTTTTTATTTTATTCCGTGAAATGGATGATGATTAGATGAAACCATTAAGTTTGAATAAGTCACACCTTTCTCCGATTAATACTATTCTAGTCAATGAACAAACGACTTTAGGATATAAATATATACAGATCTTTATCTCGGATTAGTTATAACAAAATAGTAATGTTGCTCTTAGCTGGGTCCAGTCGGCAGCCAGTTGGTTCTGGTAATTGCCTCTTCCCTCCTGCTACTCATGCACCAGGTACTCGCTCCTTTCCTACTCGACATAACCCTCAATCTGTACAGTTAACAATAGCATATAGTGTTTAATGTTGTTCGGTACATGTATTACTTCGAACACCAATTACATATTTTTATTGAAAGAAACACATAATAGCACCGTAGACTTCTCTTTTTATTGATGTACGAACATTATATGATTTAAATGCACGCATATTACAGTATGTTGATTAATATATAAGATAAAATTGACCAATTGTTGCACGTACAAGTACACTTTTACCCCTTTTCAAGATAGAGAATCGAATAATGCACATTAATAAAATACACAGAGACCCTAGTTTAGTAATAAATCATAACACGCTACATATGAATTCTACAACTAATAAAAAACTTGTCAGGTGGGAGAAGTTTGATAGGAGGGGGAGATAGTATTAGCAGCAGCCCTGTGCTGTGTGGCTCCCCCCGAAGTGTCGGTCCCTCCCCGTTAGGTAAGGATAACAACACGCGTTAATACTCTATAACTTTACACTAACATAAGTCTAGTCGCATTGAAACGATTACTTTTCGAATCATGATCGCATATAATACATTATTCAGATAAATTCATTGCTCTTTCATTCAATTCACGACAAAGTCGCACGAAGTTACATTGCACGAAGTTTTATGCGAATGTTATATCAAATCTGTTACATATTTTTGTTATGTCTATAGTTTCTGAAAAGCAAGGTGAGATAACGATATCCTTGCTAGAGGAAAAACTTATTAGTTTTACATTTTTGAAAAAGCTAAAATTCTCGTCTACGAAGACTTCGTCTTTTTTTTTAAAGTTTCTGGTGGGCTGATAGACAGTATAACGTCACAGCGACGGGGATCAACACAAAGCGACACAAGTGCCTTGGTCAGTAGTTTAACAAGGGATCCTTCGCAATCTCCAAGTGCTGTTAGCACAACTGCCAATACTCGCGACCTCTCCCCAAGCCCGAGTTGTAGTTCTTTACACATGAGATCCGAGGGTAGTATAGCCAGTCCACCTGATACTCCAAAACAAGAAGGCGGAGTAAGTAAACAAACATATGTTTACTATCCATATAAAGACCACGGTACGATAAAGATTATGGATGTTTGTTTTTGTTCAAGGACTCTCAAGTAAGTCCAAAGAAAGTTTCCCAAGCGCAAACGCAAACGAGTCCTGAGAGCGCGACTACAGCTATGAAAGGTCACTTTAGTATAGGTTCTACTGGACCAAAAGAAGGAGTGAAGTTAGTCAGAAGAGATCACACTAAAGTAGTGAAAAGCAGAACGAAACGTACCATGTCTCCAACTAATATTCAACAAAGTACAAACACGAGTAGACCATTGAATTTAAGTAAAGATAAGGTGAAAGATGCCATCAGTCCATCCGTGGCCGAATGTTTGAGAGCGGTATTTGCAGCGTTCCTCTGGCACGAAGGAATCGTGCACGATGCAATGGCTTGCGCCAGTTTTCTTAAGTTTCATCCTAGTTTACCGAAGCAGGGCGCACTTGTTGTGACCAGGCAAACAGTGATACAATCGACGGATAAACAGAAGCAGGAACAGAAAGCCAGACAAAGACATTCCGTCGAAGTGATCAACGCTGGAAACTACTTGTATATACAACCGAGCACTGTAGAAGCTTTAACACGGTCTGCCGCGAATGCTAATGCAAATAGAAATAGAAAGAAGCAGAAGACAGTCATTAAAGAAGAAGTACAAGAAAGTGGAAAGTTGGATTCTTTGCCAGAATTGCAAACGGTCACGGTATTACCACCGGCACTGAAGAGCCTTGTGTTCTTGTGGGAGGAACTTAGTACCAATTGCCTTCAGACAATAGAACAACGCTCGGTATTGCCAAGTCCGATATCACAGATGCAAACAATGAAACTGGGGAAACGACCAGAAAAGCGACCACGGGAAGATAAAGTCAAGGAACGTGAAAAGAAAAGCAGTAGAAAGAAGAAAGAATGGAAACCAGTTGGCAGAGGAAATGGACCTGAAATATTAGGAGGAATAGAACGAGAAACAATGTGCGAATTATGTGGTCTGATGTTTCCTCATCCTGTGACGTATCACATGAAGATGATGCATCCCGGTTGCGGATGGCACGCAGGAGGAAAAGGCTACAACAGCGGAGGGAACTACTGCATCGGTTGGGCGGGGAATTGTGGTGAAGGTGGAATTGGTGGAAGTTCGTGGTATCTCATCTGTGATACGTGTCGCGATAAATATCTACGAGCCCGAAAACTTAAGCTCGCAAAAAAGTTTTTGACTGGAATGACGAAGAAAAAAAGTGGTTCTATCAAGATCGTATCGCCAATTAATAGCCCTAGTGCAACTGAGACACATATAATCATGAAGAACAATGCTATGTTTCTCTTAGACTTGGCTAGCGCGTCCGGATTAAATATTCCAAAACAGGAGAGACGGCCTTCCCAGACATTGTCGTCTGTGGCAGAAAATTACAGCCCTCCGGAAGCAGCTGGACCATTCCCACCGACTGGACCGTTTCAGTGTTTGCAAGCTTTAGGGCTTCATCATTCGCAGAGTCACGATGAGAAATATTACGAGGAGACTTTAAGACGCCAAAATGGACACCAAACAGCGTATGATGGGAGCAATGTCATGGCTAATACTACGGACGGAAGGGTAAGAAATTTTCTATTTTTTTATCCAACTTTGTTTGAGGACTTGTTAACTCTTGACTGTATTTATATATTATTGTATAGCCTTTGTCGGAATGCCCTTTGAGTGACAGCGACAGTGAAGGTGGTAAAGGTCGTGGAGTATTCCACCGGTCTGTGTCGATGTCCACCGGTGCCCCTTGGAGCAGAAATTCGAACGATGGTAGAGTCGTCGTGATGCGAAAACGAAACAATAGTAGTAGTGAAATGAATACTGGTATGTGAACAGTCGAATGCTAATCACGGTTAGAGTTTAATTTTAAATTAGCAATAGTAAAAATATTTCTTTTTTTGTTGTAGACGCCGGGTCATCTCTTCTATGCTATCCTTCTGCCGCGCTACAAAAGTTAGTACCATCGATGAATCAATCGGCAATTGTCTCGTCGAATGAAGAAGAAGTCACGAATAATGATAAAATAGAAATCCTCATGAGACCGGTGATGCTGTTTGTCCTACAACAACACAATTTACAACATCTACAATATGCAATGAAGCAAGCGCTAAGACATGCTGCTTGCAGAGTTTATGCGATGCAAGCATTAAACTGGCTACTAAGGAGTGTAACACAGCCTATTTGCCTCCATGATTTATTATGGTGGTTTGTTGCGTCTCTGAGACCCACAGTACCGTCTGACATTCCAGATGCGAACGATGAAGATAACAAAACCGATAAAAAGGATGACCATGTAAGCGTACCAACGCAATAATTAAATTCTATATTATAACATTTTCGTAGTTTCTATTCCGTATACTGGAACTTTCGAGAAACTACCAAACTCATTGTGAGCTTAATTCGCTAACTTCTTTCACAAGCATAAATAAACTTCTAGCCATTTTTTAGGAAATGGTCGGAGTATGTGAACACCCTCTAAGCGATCTTGTCATAGCAGGTGAATCTGTTAATCCATTACCAACCGTATTTCATACTTTGTTGCAAACTATAGCTGACTTGATGCTTTTACCACCACCTGGTATGTCTTCTATATTATCTATAGAATTGCTGTTCTCTATAAAAGATAGAAAATTTTAATGGATTCATTTTTAGGTTCTCCTTTACAACAAGCTGCTATTCGATGTTGGGGCATTAAATTCTCACCCGCGGATCACATGTTTCTTCATAGAAGTCACGTTTTTAATAACATTAGTAAAATACTTTCGAGATCCGAGGAAGAAGAAGATATTACAGTGAGCATGCATGAAAGCCATCAATCGATTCATTCTCAACAAGTTAATAGCTGCGTGGAAGTTTTGAAAGATTTAACGTGTGGTGTGGAAATAAAAGCCTCGAGTAGACAAGCTATGATCGGTAGCTTGACTGATAATTCGACAGAAACTTTCTGGGAATCTGGTGATGAAGATCGAAACAAAACTAAGACGATTACCATCATTTGTGGTGCTCATTCTCTCCCTCGAATGGTGTACATACATATCGATAATTGTCGTGACTTAACGGTAAGTTAATGATGAACTTTAACTTTCTCACTATGTCTTCATATTCATTATACTTATGTTACAGCACAAAGTTTCTAGTGTTACATTTCAGTCAGGTAATAATGTAGATGAAATGATCAAATTGAGAACTGAAGAAATTGAAAGCCGATCTGCCGGTTGGATTAATTGTCCAGTTATTGGTAACATCATATTATGTATTTTTAATTACCATATGAATCTTTTACTGTGAATATTATTGTCGTATTTCTTGCAGATCCACGTCACGTTATCATTGGTCTTAAACTGAAGGGTCCTGATAATTCCTTGCGAGTACGGCAAATACGAATCCTAGGCGAAATTGAAGGGGAATCTTTGAAAATTGGAAAACAGTTGAATACACAAACGATTCAACAAAGGAATTGTGAAGCAGAAACGTTAAAAGTGTTCCGCTTAATTACTTCTCAAGTACGTTAATTATACACTATTCTTGGTATAACATGTATTTTTAATATGTTTCATTTGTCAGGTATTCGGCAAGCTTATACAAGGTGAACAACCACAACAGCAAATAGATAATACGGAATGTACTAGCGATGACTTGCAAGATAGCAACGATCTTCGCGAGCACATGGTTGGAATTTTGTTCAGCAGAAATAATTTGACGCACTTACAAAAACAAGTCTGTACACATATTGTTCAAGCTATTCAAAAAGAGACTCTTCGTCTGAGAGAAGAATGGGAGGCGCTATTATGTTCTGCAACCCCTGCTGCTAGTTTGTTGAGTGATAACAGTGATTTGCCTAAGGCAGCGGATACATATTGCTTTGAAATGTTATCTATGGTACTAGCTTTAAGTGGTAGTTCCGTAGGACAGTATTATCTGTCACACCAGTATGGATTGTTGAAAGATTTGTTGAGTTTGTTACATACTGGGTCAGCAAGAGTACAACGCCAAGTATGTACTTTACTCTTTCTAGGTTCCTATCTATATTTATATTTAAATTCTGATTTTTAATATTATATTTTTAATCATTTAGGTAACATCTTTGTTGAAGAGAATTTTACCAAAAATTAAGCCAGAAACATTAGCTAATGTTATCAGTGTCAAACGATTGCCACCCACAGATTTTAGTATTGTATCCGCGGCGAATAATGATTTACCGCAAACTACTGAATTTGATGAACATTCCCCAGGAATTCTCGATGTTTTTTTAAGTTGCATTGCTAAAGCACTGACTGTTCAAGTTAAAGTAAAAGGGAAAGAAAATGGAAAAGCTTTGCAAACTGCTTCATTAGCTACTAGTATTCATCCCAAAAGTCATGTTGGAGCAAGATGGTGGTTAAGAGGGTGTATGACTCGAAAATTAGCAGAAGTGATTATTCAACTTTTGAAAGATATGGCGTCGGTATGTATTAATTGATTAAAAATTGTGAGATATTTATACTTTATTAATTATATTATATATATTTTTGCAGGGAAAATTATCAGAAGCTTGGGCATCTGTAACTAAAGCAGCGATAGCAGAAAATATTCTAAATCTCACCAGATTGGATGAAAAAAGTCGTGACCCGGCAGAATGTCTCAAAACTCCAACTTTGTGGCTCGCCCTTTCTTCTTTGTGTGTGTTGGATTCTGATCATGTTGAAAGATTATCTTCTGGTCAATGGAGCGGTACCGAAGGACAACCACCACCGCCTAGAGTGAGAATATTAAACTAATTTTTAAGAGGTTCATTATACATATGCATATATCTTGATATATCCAATTAAAAAAATTTTTTATATGTTTTTTATTTAGCCAAAATGTAATAATCACGACGATGGTGAAACAACAGCAATTATCCAATGCAACGTTTGCGGAAACTTATGTGCAGAGTGTGATAAAATTTTGCATTTACATAGGAGAACACGAATGCATATAAGACAAGTTTGCAAAGAAGAAGAAGAAGCGATACGGGTAGACCTTCACGAGGGCTGTGGTCGAACAAAATTATTTTGGATTTTAGCTCTAGCCGACAGTAGAACGTTAAAAGCATTGATAGAGTTTCGTGATGGTGCACCAAAGAAACCTGTTGGAGCTACATCTGGAATGTGCAGATTTTGTGGTACTACTGGTAATACAGGGTTGCTAGCGGTAGGGAATATTTGTGCAGATCATGACTGTCAAGAGCACGGTAAAAATGCGTGCAGCAAAGTACACGTGTGTGGACATATTTGTGGAGGTGTTCGAAACGAGAATATTTGTCTACCTTGTCTACACAGATGCCTACCAGGCAGTGATCTGAAACAAGATGCTGACGACATGTGTATGATTTGCTTTACCGAAGCTTTATCTGCAGCGCCTGCGATTCAGTTACAATGTGGGCACGTATTCCATTTGCATTGCTGTAGGCATGTTTTAATGAAGAGGTGGGTGGGGCCTAGGATAACTTTCGGATTCTCTCTTTGTCCAATTTGTAAAGTTCCGATGGAACATCCTACTTTGGCGGATCAGTTGGCCAGTATAAAAGAACTTTATGAAGATGTCAGAAGAAAGGCCTTAATGCGATTAGAATACGAAGGGTTGCATAAGTATGTACAAGTTTATACTGAATATTAGATAATATTAGAAGAATATTATACTTGAATATTAAAACATATATGGGATTACATGTCTACACGATTATTAATTGTTACAGGACCGAAGCAGCATTTGGATCAGGTGGAAAATATCACCAAGATTCTGCTGCATACGCAATGGAACGCTATGCATATTATGTCTGTTATAAATGTCAGAAGGCCTATTACGGTGGTGAAGCACGATGCGATGCACAAGTAGGCGGAGAAACGTTCGATCCCACAGAATTAGTGTGTGGAGGTTGCAGCGACGTGGCAAGGGCTCAGATGTGTCCGAAGCACGGAGCAGACTTCCTAGAGTATAAGTGTCGTTATTGTTGCTCGGTGGCAGTCTTCTTTTGCTTTGGAACTACACACTTCTGTAACCCCTGTCACGACGACTTCCAACGAGTCACCACCATTGCAAAGAACAATTTGCCTTCGTGCCCTGCAGGTAGATTTCTGCTTCTAATTTTACCCCTTAATTTTATCTGTGATATGTTTTTGAAATTACACTATACAAATTATTAATAGAAAAGGATATAAAATATAAATTTATTATACATAATGTTATTATATAATTTATGTCATATATAGATATTTTCCAATTTTTATTATTAGGACCTAAAGCAAAACAACTCGAGGGGGACGAATGTCCATTACACGTAAAACATCCACCGACTGGAGAAGAATTTGCTCTCGGCTGTGGCATTTGCCGCAACGCGCATACTTTCTAAAAATCTTCAAAATCTATGATCTGCAAAATCTATTTATTAACATATTTGATACGGGACATAGCTCTTATACGAGCTACATTCGGCACGATAAGAGTGATTCTTAAAACTTTTTTGAGTCTTATCGATGCAGTATATATTAATATGACTAAACGGATATATAGTTCGATATAACCATCCTCATAATTATGAATATGTGTATCGAAGTGCTATGTGTATATTGATTTTTAAGAATTCTTATAATGACCGCAAAAGTGGAATTGATGCAATATAATGATGCAAGAGGAATCAAACAGACAAAACTGAATTTAGCTACAATTGTAAGTGAGGATCTGGTGATGCGTGAAACTATATTTGTTAAGTATTACGTAAGTCGTTTTTATTGGTAAATATTGAGATAGAAATTACTGAAACGCATAGACGCGGAAGAAAATTTGTGCGTATATTAAACTTCCATGCAAAGCTAATAAAAAAAAAAGGAAAACTTGCACACGTGCATAAGTCATACAAAGTGTAGTGATTTTTTGGTAAAGTATTCTAGCTATAAGTGTTTAAAATAATATATATATATATAAATACCTAATATAATTCTCTACGCCACCTAAGAAATATTTAATTATTATCTGCAATGATCCTAATGAATTATGTATGTAGGTAAATTATGTATGTGAAAGAAGTGTGTTACTTAAAAATGAGAATTCAATTGTGAAGAATACATAAATTAAATAAAAAAAAAAATTGAAATTTGAATGAATAATTATTATCCGTGATATACGGAATGAACTAATTGTATGTACTACATTTGCACTATTATTCAATATAGTCATGAAATTTGCATTTATCATATTTTTCAGTTTCTTGTTTATTTTTATATTTTTTCAAACGTGTACTACAATAGATCGTGTACTATAAAACCTTTGCTGTTATTTATTTATCGGTATAACGCTTTGTATTATATGCGCTATTTGTAAGATGATAGTATCATTGTGTATATTCATATATAAATAAAACGTGTGGACGGTAATTAACATATAAAGCGGCGATTGTTATTATTTGTGCTTTGATTTAGTGCAGTTTAGATGAAAGTAATGATCGTGAAGAAAAGTATCAGTTTATTACTCACCTCTAATTTCAAGACGAACATAACGACCGTTATTCGAATATGGTGTCAGAACAGTTCGAGAATCAAAATCTGCGCACTTTTCGACTGCCGACTGATCGATCCAAGATGGCGATGAGCAACAGCGCCACGGTACGGCAGTTTGCCTTAAGCAGTTCGAGGTGTAACGTGTGTGTGTGCGCGCGATCCTGACGTTTTTCGCCTTGATCAGCGGTAAGTAGCCTTTATTTGCGAGTCGTGCAACAATAGTTATATAATTCCTGAACCTCGTCAGTTATGTATACTCACCCATTGAACGGCCTTTGGCGGGAAATTGCTTTCTTGGTGGGAAACGATCGGGCAACTGCTTGGTTGGAGATGATCTCCTACGCACGTTCGTGCCACCCTGCTAGCATTACTGTCAACTCGCTCTGTTTATTTTTACCACGAATTGAAGCCAATTACAAGCCGAGCGATAGCCTAATTGAACGAAATTACACAAGTTCCTCGTTTAAAAGAGAATCTTCCAGTCAAGATTTACATGAATTTAAACACACCGATCGATTCTTTACGAAAGTCTTTATAAAAAGCAACAGACAGATCAACTGTGGGCAGACAGTGTTCTTATGCGCGTAGATTGCTCTTTTGACTCACGTTCCCGGAATATTTCTTCGAAATTAGATTGTGAGGGCATAGAATTCCTGCCAAGTTGTCGTCTGCTGTGTCGATACTTAACCTCACTTTGCTCACTTAACACGATGTGCTGTCAAGTTATAGACGCTTTCGAGGCTAAGTGGTCCTTGAATTCGGATAGTCGATAATGTATAGATACGATGCCTTTCAGTTTCATCGTCTAGCGCTGGATACAATAGAACTTTACTTCGAAATTCATACTTAACGGGCATTCTCTAAATTCTACCAAAAATATTCGTATTTGTTCTTTATCGATATCATGAAAGCCATAGAATCAGTCGGTGTGTACTAAACTTTAATATGAAACACCGCGTGCTATGAATGATTAAAATCAATGTCGTAACCATAATGCCTGCGATAAGTTATTGTTTCGCACGGAGGGTACTGGAAGAGCATACTGCAAAGCACGTTTTATTTCGCATGCGAGTCGACTATCGATAAAAGAATAATGGGTCGAATGGCGAGGGTTCTGGTCTCTGCAGTTTGAACGTGCTCATGCTTTAATACGTTATGACACGATCTGACGCGTTCGTAACGAATCAGCCGGTCGTCAGGACTACCGGCTGAGTAAGATTGCGACCGTGGCATTCCAATGGGAAATACTCTTTGCGGGAGTCGTTTAGATTCACGTGAAACTGGTTTTAAACACGTGCGTACCACGCGGTCTAATGCATTTCACGCATCTCACGCATTCGAGCACGCGCCTGTCGCTCATGGTGAATCGTTCTACGCACACAATCATTTGAGAAAGTACACTTTGTCAGCGACAATGAATGACTCGTTCTCGTCTGTTTCCGTTTTCTCTGGAAATGGCATTACTTGCGCCGGTGAGCCAGTTGGAGATCAACTGGAGGTTATTTTATAGCATTTCATTGCTTTTCTTTCATGTGATATATATATACATATTTATTTATTATATCATATTCAGTATGTTTCGATATTTTTTCTTCTGTATAACTCAGGTATGTATAGTTCATTCAGTTTCACATTGGTTATTACGTCCTTTACGATCGAATGAAAGTGCTGTTGCGAAGAGTATCGCGTTTACATTCGCGTTCAATTAATCCGATGACCCATGTTTAGTGAAATCCGAATACTACTAGTCAATGCCTAGCGCAACAGTAATTTCTATGATTACTACGCTGCTTGGGGCCCCATCGTGATTGAAGAAATAACATCACCGGTACCCCGGAAAACCAGTTTCAGCGAGAGATCACCGTGTCCCGTTATTTTTACTGAATCGTATGCATTGCGTCAGTGCCATATGTCGCAGCCGATATCTGCACTATGTGTCCAAAGGTTTACATATACTTTCTACGATTTTCACCGAAATCGGCCTTAAATTCGGACATTACCAAACATGGCTGTTATGTCTTTTAAGTTTTTTGACGTATTCATTCAGATTAAGTATTACTAATTTTTTTACCAGCTATTATTGGTATTTATCGAACATTTTCTTTCCTTAATTTCTTTACGATGAAATACTTGCATGAATAAACTAGAAAAACATGTGTATATTTATTATATATGCTACAAATGATGTCTATTTTTTTTCTTATTGTCTTTAAAGTTTTGCACTTCTTCCGGCTACATTATAAATTACTCATTATTATTCTATTTTAAATGTTTATGTAATAAATGAAGGCAGAAGCAAGCGTGTTTAGTTATTCCCTAATTAACTAAATTACCAAATTCATACGTTTCATAAACCACGTTGCCTTCGTCGCCATTTCTTAGATCAAATTCTAGCACTCTAAAATTAGTCTACCGCAATTCTACACAAGAATATTCTCTTTCCACATCACGTTTCACATGCACATCACATATATCGTCCTTACCTTCAAGATTAAAGTCCATCGTAATTAAACACTTCCTATACTCCTCCAAGTCACTAACGGCTTAGATCTATGAGCTTGCGTGTTTGTCTAACCGCACTATGCATATATTCTGCTCCATTCGATCTGATAGACAAACATTTTCCCCATCGTATAATTTTCATTTCTAATTAGAAACTTCCGTGACTCGAATTATCGCGATTGGATCCACCGTGAAATTCTCTATTAGACTGACAATCTGGAAGCTTCGTCTTTATCATTGATTTAATCGTATATTTCGATGCCAATTAACGATGCTTTTTTCTGCAAGTTTTATTTCTCCACAGAACGGCACATATTTGTAACTTCAAAAGCATGGTTGGGGTCTTTCGGAATTTTCACCGTGAACGTGCTTTCTTCCCTTTATCTTCTGCTTGTCGCGTTAGAAAGTTGAAAACGCTA